>NC_140940.1:33258851-33491351 GCF_014529385.1 Adiantum capillus-veneris
CAATAGATAGAGTGGTTTCAAGTTCTTCATTCATCCACACATCAATTTGCACTAAAGGATTGCCTTGCATATTTTGAAGGTCTTGATCCAATATCACACGAACACCATTCACTCTATGAGATCTCTGATAGTAAAATGTCATGATAAAGTTCTCACTTTTTATCATGTACTTCACGTTTACACTTGATCATCCACTTTGCAATCAATTCCATTAGAATGACAAAAGTCCCATCCTTTGTCTAAAAACTGTAGTACTGTGTCCTGGTCTACATTCTTACACACAATGATGGTATTTTTAAGAGCTACTGGACATTCACTTGTGGCAAAAAAATCCACAAATACATGGATTGGCATGGTGACTTTGATTTTCACAAGCCTACTTGCTACATTAGGCTTCAACCCTTTTTGCACTTTATTGAATAGCTTCAAGCGAAATGCCTCACTTATGTCACTAGTTGGCAAGGGCCAGTCTGAACTTATAAAATCCGGTAAAGAAAGATTTTATAATGTTCCAGAAGAAAGATCGGTACCGACATGAAAGAAACTATCATAAAAGAAAACACCTAGCTCTGCAAGTTGTTAATTTGTTCTTCCTTGATCCTATTGACTACCAATGAAAGCATGGTAGACATTGATTACTCCTATTATACAATCCACTGATTGCCATTCTTCATAGGAAGAAGGATAGACATCTACAAAATACATAAATAAAATCATCATATAATTCTAAGAAACCACATTAATAAACACTTCTGCTTTATGACTTACAGTTTGGTCTAATTAATGGAAGGTCCATTGGCCATTCAGAAAGTGTAAGCTCTCTATGCATTTAAACATGTTGAACAAGAACTCATTTCACTAATTTCTTGTTTTCATTGACATGAAAATCCTCCACCCTTGCCTTCCAAGACGACAAAAATTCATTTTCACTTTACCTCTTTCGTTTCCTTTATTGCATTAGAATCCAAGATCCTTTGGTTATTGTCAAAGGTATCCAATGATTTTGATCATCAAGTGTATTGAAAAGAGTTATAGACTCAATAAAAGCAGAGGGTTTACATAACCTGCTTGAGGAAGCCATAGAATGCAGAGAGAAAACAAGAGAAACTTGAGAAGAGGAAGTTCAAGAAGCTTTAGATGAGAGAAGTATAATTAATCATAAGTAACTAATGAACGGGATATTTTTGTTACTAGCAGCCCACTTATGCATGATTTTAATAATAAAAGTATATTTTTCCTTGAGAGAAGGACTACATCATGAAAGTACTGGTTGATTTGAAAGGACTCTTTTTAAATGAATAAAGCTTCTTGATCTTTGAGAACAATGCAGATTGATATCTTTGTTTTAAGGGTTTACTAGTCGTTTTCACTTCTTTTGTTACAAAATTCTTATTTTTAAACTCTTTTTAGTGATACTTTTCACCATTACGGTGGCTTAAAACGGATTGGTTCTTACCTTTCGGTCCTCAATTCTTAAAAGTCCCTCTGTAGATCCCAAATTTTTCCTAATGCATGCGCCCGTTTTGGTAGAGAGAGGTAAAGTCAAACTCCTTAAAGGGCCCCTTTGTGAGTCCAAATTTTGCCTAATGGGACATCACCATACTTTGTGGATTTTTCTTGTGTGGATTTTACCATCCTGTGTGGATATCACCATCCTATGTGGATTTTGTTAGCATGTGTGGATATCAGCATCCTATGTGGATTTTGTTAGCCTGTGTGGATCATGGATCTAAAGTATCTTGTCATAGTCCAAACCTCAAGGGGAGGATTGTAGAGTGTGAGCTTTGTCCTAAAGTGTGAGTCAAGGAGAGGAGAGTGGATTTATCCCACATACTATGGAGCAAGGCTGTAGAGCTACTTAAAGCTCATTTCATGAATAAATAAACACAAACTCTATTTTGCACTACATGCTTGTCTATGGTGAGCTTGTGCTAAGCTAAGTCAATACTCAAGATTGTGTTTATGAGTCCAAGCTAATTCTATCTTAGAACCTAATTCACTTGAGTGATAACCTTGCTCTCACACACACTCATGCATTGACGCTATGTTTCTCTTGCATCCACCATAGCTAGCACGATCCATTCCGAACACCCATTTTCCTGAGGGTAATATGGCGAAGATTTCGTGTGTAACACAAAATAAAATTGTAACATTCGCTCCATCACATTATTCAAGAAATGGTTACCCCAATCACTAACCAACTCAATAGGACAACCATATATCCTTATATAAGAACCCAACAATAGAAACCGCTGTATTATCTTTCAAAGGACATGCTTCCACCTATTTAGTTGCATGATTTGTGGCCGTCAAAATATACCTATTACCAGGGTTAGCTTCTACTAGTTTAAAAGGCCCAATAAAATCCAATCCCCGTTTTTCAAAAGGCTCCAAGGGTAATACTAGCTGTAAAGTCATTCTGGAAATTTCAGTAGGTTGCCCCAACCGCCGACACACATCACAATGTTGTACAAAACCCCTCGCATCTTGAAACAATGTTGGCCACCATAATCCAAATTGTAGCATTTTCTTTGCAGTGATCAAAGCTACAAAGTGGCCCCCTACAATGCCTCTATGTACCTCCTCCAAAATAGATCTTTGTTCCTATGGTAGGACACATCTTAGCAGGACATCCGCAACTATGCAATAAGACAACTTTCCCATGAAAATCTCAAAATTCCGGCTTCTAATAGACATCTAGTGACGTTGATGTCTGGGTCCAAGAATGAAGGCATTTCTCCACTGTCGAGAAAATGGAACATCTCCTCATACCAGGTCCAAGGAATGATGGGGATCATCCTAGTTGGTTGCGTAACTGTAAGTTCATCTGCAGTTGCTCCTGTAAAAAAGAGAGATGCATTCAAAAATTCACCAGCAACCCCCGTCGGCGGCTCACCAGAATCTAGCCTGGACAGGTAATAAGAAACCGTATGCGGGGCTCCGGGTGATGTATAACCACCCTTTAGTTTGTTTTTGCATCAGAACACTACCAATAGCCCTGCCCGAAGCATCCACAAAAACATGAAAATCCTGACCCCAATTAGGAGGGATCATGATCAAAGCTTTGGACAGCTGAATTTTTAATCTCCTAAAGGCTAGATCACATTCCTGTGTCCATTCAAAAACTTTGGCATGTGCTGCCTTGATTAATTAATAGGGCTTTCCAAATGTGCGACAAACCTCAAATGCCTCCCATGCCAACGAGCTTGGCCCATAAATACTGCACACTGCTTCAAATTCACCAGCGGAGGTGCTTCCATAATTGCTGTTATTTTATCCGGATCCACTGAAATGCCATCCCCAGAAATTACATGATCCAATAATCTCCCACTTCACACTGTGATGCACATTTTAGAGGATTTAAAAGAAATTTCACCTCTCTACATTTCATAAAACATAACCGCAATTGCTTCAAATGCTCTAATTGCACTCCAAAGACATTGAGATCATCCAAAAAGATTCGCAAAGAATCTGGAAAATAGAGACCAAAAATTTGAAACATATCCCTTTGAAAAGTTGAGGGCGTATTCCGTAATCCAAACCACATTACTGTGCATACAAAAACGCCCCATGCTGTAATAAAAGTTGTTTTAGCCTGATCACCTACAACCATCCAAATTTGGTTATATCCATTGAACCCATCCACAAAAGAATACATCCTGTGCCCTGCCACATCATCCAAAATAGAATCCAAATGGAAGCGGAAAAGGGTCTGAAACAGTAGCTGCATTCAGCTTCCTATAATCCACATAGATGCAATCTGCTTGTTTTTCTTTGGTACCACCACAATAGGAGAAATCCATTCGGGATTGTCAATAGGGTTAATAAAACCCACCTACAACAGACGATCAATTTCGACCTTGACTTGATTTTCCACATTCAGACTCATTCTATATAAATGTTGCTTCACCGGCACTGCATCTGGTTTAAAATGAGTTGTAGGCTAATAAAACTTTGGATCCAATTCTTTAATGTCCGCATACTCCCATGCAAAAACATCTGAATTATGACAACAAATTAATCAAGTCTCCTCGAAAACTTACCTCAAGATGTTTATTAATAGGAATGGACTGAGACTCCGCTTGAGCTCCTAGAAAGACCGTCTCCAGTTCATCTTCCTTTACCCTTGTTACTTCAAACTCACGTTCTTGCCTAATAATTTCCTCCAATTGGTTGCCCCCCTGGCTCTGTTATTCCTGGGTCCCCTAAAGATTTCCCCTTCAAAATCATAGAAATATTTGCAAGCTAGAGAGAAACTAAATCCGGGTTAGCCTTCAAGAATTACTCCTATTCATCCTCTTCTAATCCTTCCACCATATTCACTATCTCCGCTATCAGAGGCCATGCTGCCTGAACTGATTGTCAGCATGTTCCCAACATCACCGGAACTTTCCTGCGACCCTTTTTAACTGTCAGCATATTTGCCTCCCAAATATTCTTTACCATGGCTTGACGTAACCACGGTCTTCCCAAAATAATATGATAATCCTGACTGTGATCCTCAATATTTAAGACTACTAAGGAAACAACAAAAGATAACCCAGCCACATTGAGTACAATGCCTCGGAGTAATCCTACTCGCTCTACTCTTCTCTGATCTGCCATGCAAACTACAAAAGGTGTAGGTTCCCAATCACTAAGGCCAAACTGTTCACAAGCCACTTGAGCAATAATATTCACTCCCGCACCTCCATCTAATAGGCCTTTGTTGATATATGTGCCATGATATCTTATTGAAAGCTCTGGAATGTGTGTATCCATAATCCTAGTTGTCGGCAACGGGACTGAATCATCCCGCTCACCCTCATCTACCGCAATATCAACTTTCATCTCATTGGTTGCTTTGCACTTCTGACTTAGAAAAGCATTATGAAAATTCAAAACCAATTTCAATAAAGATCCCAATCATACTTGTAATGGTGATTATAGAACCTCTTTCAAAATTGAATCCTAATTATCCTCTTCCATGGTATTTGCCTTGTTTTGGACTTTCCCCTCTTCCTTTTCAGAAGAGGATGGTGATGGTCCTGATGATTTCAATGGTGATACTAAATGTGACATCCAAGTTACAATATTTTTTTGTACATCTTCTTGAGTTACCCAATCCGGGAGCTTAACATCGGCTGTTGGTACCACATTTTTGCTAGAACGGGTAATCAGCAAAACCACCGGGTCTGATTTGTCCATCCCCTCAATTAGAACCATAGCCACATTTTATTTCTTCTCAGCAGCATGTTCTTGTTTCTTTTGATCATACTCCATATCCTCTGAACACTCGGACCGCCAATGCCCATCTCCCAAACAGAAAAGGAAGGTCTTGGGTCGATTAGGATCTCGACCACCTCTTCCGTGACCGCGAACACCTCCTTGACCCCAACTACTGGCTTGTCCATGAGAAGGCGCCTCTAATGCATGAGCATTGTTGGAGCTATATATGGCTCACTCTGCTGAACTTGGTCTCACCTATATATTTGTATCTTGTCCTCAATATGAATCAGTCTTTGGGAGCATATATGGTGTGTCTCTTGTCTCGTCTCTCTCTCTTTCTTTCTACATCTCAACATGGTATCAGAGCGGTAACGATCACGCGCAGATTCAATTCATGGTGACAACAGTATGTGTATGCGATTCGCATGTAAGATTCAAAATTGTTACAAATTTTATTTTTGAGCGTTGATTCTTGTTAACTGTGGTTGTTTTGTGTTAAGAAGAATATGATTAGTGTTTTATGTGGCATTTATTTATAATCAATCTAATCGTTGATTACGTTTTCTTGTTAATGACACCCTGAACTTCATCTCAATTTTTCTTGTTGTTCTGCTCAAAATTTGGAGAAACGGAAAAAGCGCAATGGAGCATTGCGCAATGGCACATTTCATCCAAAACTTGTTCGTCTCCTCGAGCTCTTCGATTTGAGTTCTAGGTTTGCGTCAATCGGAGTTCGCAGCAGAAAGTTATGCTGTTTTTACTGCAATAGAGCTTGACGCAGCTTTCTTCGTCCTACTTCTTTGTGAAGCGTCCGCGATCGTTTTTCTTATTTGGGCGTTAACTTTTTCGAGAAGATTTAGCTTTTTGCTATTCGTATTGTGGCCGTCAATCTTGCGTCTCACGCCACTCTATTTTGAGGACTCGTTTATTATTAACGTCTTCTTTACCCTGTCTTTTTTGGGTGACGTCTCTCACATCTTTGGCCGTTCCTTGAGCATCCTTCTTACGTTTATCGTTGACAGAACGCAGTACTCATATCTCTCTCATTCTCAATTGCGGCCTTCACCATATATGGTGTGCAGATTCTGCGATCTTATCTTATACGTCTTCTCGCAACAAGATATGGCTATAAATATTCTCGTCAACGGCTTTCCTTCTGGCCAACGTTCTGTTCTTCCTTTCCAAGGTCAAGGATTTCCAGGCTGGAAAGCAAAGATGTTGTTAATTCTTGAAGGCGATGAACTCTCCGATGTTGTTCTTGAAAATCGTGTTTGTCCGCCTCAGCCTGTTGATACGGATAATGATAACGTGCTTATCACTGAAGGACCTATATTTGAAGATTGGAATGTTGCCTATACAGATTGGCAACGACGTGATAAAGCAGCTCGTCGGTATATTCTTTCTGCTCTTACTGATTCCCTTTTGCTTGATATGTATGAACTGCCTACTTCCCATGACGTATGGAAGTACCTTATTGCAAACTTTCAGAAGAAATCTGTTACAGAAATACTTTATTTGAGAGGGTTGCTTAACAAGTTACAATATGAAGTTGGTACTGCCATGACGGGACATATTGAGTCTTTCAAATCTATTATTAATCAACTTGCTGCTGCCGGTGATCCTGTTCCACAAAAGCAACTGATTACACTTCTCCTTGATACGGTGAAGGACTCTTCTTATGATAACATTGTTACTATTCTCTCTAATAAAGATGGTCTTGATTTCGACCAAGCTTGCATGTCTTTAATTGAATACTCTCAACGTCAAGAACGTCGGAATGCTGGTCACGATACAGCTATGATTTCACAAGAGGAGACTAAGTCACAACAGATGGAACGTGCTTTTTATGCTCGAAGGCGTCCATTTCAACGAGGAAACCGCAGAGGTGGCCGTCGCAGTAATATTTTCTCTCGTCTCAAATTTCCTAATAAGCAATGTTCTTACTGCAACAGAAATGGCCATACTGAAGATGATTGTTGGGCACGTCAATATGATGAAGAACACAATATTACCACAAAACAACCACATTTATCTAGAGACTCTTCTTCTTCTTCTTGTGAATATTGTGGACGATCTGATCATCCCACTCATATGTGCTATAAGCGTCGATTCGACACAGATCGGAATAGAGCATATGCTACTGAACATCGAAACAACATTGTACCAGAAACAAGCTGCGTCCTATGTTCAGTTGCTCCAGACAGAATACTTCATGTACGTGATGGATCACTTTTTATTGTCGATTCTGGTGCTACAGGAAATATGACATATCAGTCTAAGTGGCTCCATAACTATCATCCACTGCCAGTTCAACGTGTTGTTTATCTTGCTGATGATACTACTTGTCAAGTAAAGGGTACTGGAGACTTATATCTTGGTACCTTATCTTCTTCCACTCGAATTTTGCGAGGAGTATTACATGTACCAGATCTTCAACGTAATCTTCTTTCAGTTGCTAGACTTGTTGATCTTGGTCTGTTTGTTGGATTTGATTATGCCAAATGCCGAATTGAGAAAGATGGACAGACTATAGCCACTGCTCCTCGAAACGGTAATTTATTTGAACTCTCTCTCAACGATGTTGTAGCAAATATTGTCACTGCTCCAGGTGATCATGATTGCAAAGTATGGCATCACCGTTTTGTTCATGCTGATTTCTCAAAACTCCTTGATCTTCAACGTCGTGATCTTGTTCATGGCATGGATCTTAAAGCCCATCCCCATATGGGAATTTGTGAATTTTGTGCTCTTGGGAAACACAATCGTAAACCCTTTCCTCTTTCAAATACAACTCATTCTCATGACATCTTGGATCTTGTTCATACTGATATATGTGGACCTCTACCTTCTTCGAGATCACAATATCGCTACTTCATTACTTTCATTGATGATTTCTCAAGGTATACGACTATATTTCTACTTAGACAAAAATCTGAAGCCTTATCTGTTTTCAAACAATTCCACAAGGCTGCGGAACTTCAAACTGGTCGTCGCCTTAAGAAGCTTCGTAATGACAATGGAGGCGAATATGTTTCTCGAGAGTTTGTGAGTTACTGTGCTGACACAGGAATTCATCATGAACACACTATTCCATATTCGCCTCAACAGAGTGGTGTTGCTGAACGAAAGAATCGCACTATTCTCAATGCTGTAAGATGTATGCTGATTCATTCTGGCTTATCTCGTGTTTTCTAGGCTGAAGCTACTTTGACAGCAACATTTATTCAGAATCATCTTCCTACTACTGCACCCTCTGGTAAGATACCCATCACAGCATGGACAGGTGACATTCCTTCTGTATCTCATTTTCGAACCTTTGGATGTATTGCTTATATTCATGTTCCCAAAGAAACACGAACAAAGCTTGATGCTCCTGGTCTTAAAGTTATTTTTATTGGATATTCTGACACTTCCAAAGGCTACAAATTCTATGACCCTTCCTCCAAGAAAGTAATTGTGAATCGTGATGCTACTTTTAACGAACAGCTTATGGGAGGCTCATGGTCCATGGATGATTCTGATGATACTAAATCATTGCTTCAGGCTTTTCCATTTCTTTCAGAAGATGAAACTCTTCCTATAGAGCAACTTTCCTCCTCACAACCATCCATTCCAAATGTTGCCAATGATGATATTGATATTTTTGTTGATCTGCCTATTGATTTTGAACATGGCTCATGTCATGTTTATGATGAAGATATTGCTGATAATGCTTTTTCTACTTCTGAAGATCCCGTTACTTATGATGAAGCTATCTCTTCACCACAAAAGGATCAATGGCAAGAGGCTATGGAAGCAGAGTACGATTCTCTTATCTCTAAAGGTACATGGATACTAACGGAATTACCTCCTGGTCGTACAGCTATTAAATGTAAGTGGGTGTATAAAACAAAAGTAAAAGCAGATGGATCTTTTGACAAGTTCAAGGCACCTTTAGTTGCAAAAGGTTACTCCCAAGTAGCTGGTGTTGATTATCAAGAGACTTTTTCACCAGTTGTTCGCATTACAAGTGTTCGAGTTTTATTGGCATTTGCTGTTCAATTTGATTTAGAAGCTCATCAAATGGATGTGCGAACTGCTTTTCTTAATGGTGACTTGGAAGAGGAAATTTATATGGAACAACCAAAAGGGTTTGTTATTCCAGGTAAAGAAGACCTTGTTGCTCAACTCCATAAGGCACTATATGGTCTCAAACAAGCTTCGCGAGCCTGGTATACAAAATTTGATCTTTTTCTCACCTCTAAAGGATTCATCTCTTGCTCGTCAGACCTCAACTTATACATAAAACGCCAAGGTAGCAGTTTTGTGATTCTTGCTCTTTATGTGGATGATACCATCCTTGTTTCCAATGATTTGGGATTTCCTCAGCAAGTAAAAAATTTATTGTCTTCTGCATTCGATATGGTGGATCTTGGAGAGATTCACTCTTGTCTTGGCATTCAAATCCAACGGAACCGTACAAAAGGTATTTTATTCCTTCGACAGTCAAAGTTTATTGTAGATACTATTCAAAAATTTGGTATGGAATTTGCACATTCAGCCAACACACCTTGTCTTGCGAGCTCTACGAAGAATACTTCTGACAATGGCGGTCAACTTGTCACAAATCAACCTTATGCTAACTTGATTGGATGTCTTCAGTTTGTTGGCATGAACACTCGTCCTGATATTCTGTTTGCTGCTAACTATCTTGAACAACATCTTGCATGTCCTTCTCTTAAGCATTGGTCTGCTGCAAAGCGTGTATTGAAATACTTGAAAGGCACTACAGATTTTGGTTTAGTCTATCGACGACAACTCACATCGGATTCTATGCAATCTCTTTCTCTTTTGGGTTACACAGATGCAGATTGGGCAAGCTCACATTTATCTATGCGATCTACTAGTGGAAATTGCTTCTTTATAAATGGTTGTCTTGTTTCTTGGACCAGCAAGAAACAACGTTGTGTTGTAGTTTCTACGACTGAGTCAGAATATGTTGCGGCATCACTTGCAGCTCGTGAGTTGATTTGGCTTAAACAAATGCTGGTTGATATTGGTCACTCTCCTCTTTCTAGCACACCCTTGCGGTGTGACAACCAAAGTGCTATTAGTCTTGCAAAAGACTATGTTCAACATAATAAGTCAAAGCACATTGCTGTCCATTATCATTATGTCAGGTATGAAGTACGCAAGGGATCCATTATGGTTGAACACTGTCCAAGTGACCAGATGATTGCAGACATTTTGACCAAAGGCCTCAATGAGTCACGTTTCATCCTCTTGCGCTCGGAGCTTGGAGTTGCTTCGACACTCTTTCTAGATTAGCTTCTTTTCTATTGTAATAGCTTTGTACATATGACATTGTAATCTTTTAGGTACCATGCACTATGCACACTCCACATTTGCACCTTGTGATATCTAAGTCACTTGAATATTTGTACATAGATGCACAATTCACTTTCACATCATCACCACTGGTTCATATTTCACATTGTATAGGGGCTTGGGTTTTTCCCTTGAACTCCCCAAGGGTTTTTTCATCCAAAGCTAAAGACCTTTGTTTGAGTGGGGGTGTCATAGAAGATAGATCATTGTGAGTAGCTATATACACCGCATTAAATTTTGTTCATTGTGAAAGTGCATTAGCCACTTGATTGTGATTACCAGCAATGTGAGCAATATGGAAATTAAATTGTGAAATAAAATTTTCCCACCTCATTTGTTTATCACCAAGCTTGGTTAGTGTCATGAAGTACTAGAGACTTTCGTGGTCGGTTTGTAGAATAAATGGACTCCCCAATAAATAGTGCTTCCATGCGTCTAGGGCATGTAGAACAACTAATATCTCTTTCTTATAAATGCCTATGACACGTTCATCTATATTGAGCCTTTGGCTCCCATATGCTATGGCATGCCCTTCTTGAAGCAAGACTGCTTCATGGCAATCACCACAAACATCACATTAGACCTTAAATGGCTTTAAGAGATCTGAAAGCATGAGGATTGGTTGGCAGGTAAGTTTCTCTTTGATCTTGTCAAAAGCATTTTTCTCCTTAGCAGTCCATAAATACTGAACGTTCTTCTTTGTTAAGTCATGTAATGGTCTTGCTATTTGAGAGAATTTTTCTATGAAGCGTCTATAGTATGCACACATACCAATAAAGCTTCTTAGCTCATGTAGATTCTTTGGATTAGGCCATGCTTTTATTACCTCTAACTTTGATGGATCCATACGGATACCATCTTGAGAGATAATATGACCTAAGTACTGAATCTCTTGAAGGAAAATTTTTCTTTTCTTTTTGTTGAGAAAAAGCTTGTTCTCCCTATATGCTTGAAAAATTACTTGGAGATGTGGACTTTGAATAGATGATGATATCATCAAAGAACACTCAAGTGGATTTGCGATAGGGTCTAAAGATTTTCTCCATTAGACAATTGAATGTGGGTGGTGCATTAATCAAGCCAAAAGACATGACTAGATATTCATAAAGACCAAACATTGTGCAAAACACTATCTTTAGGATATCTTCATCCACTATCCTTATTTGATGATAGCCACTTTTAAGGTCTATTGTAATGAAGTAGGTAGAGCCTTTTAGGTTATCAAGTAGATCTTCTACGTGAGGCATGGCAAATATATTTTTGATAGTGATATGGTTTAGTGATTGATAGTCCACACACATACGGTATGTACCATCTTTCTTTAATACTAAAAGGACTGGAGAACAAAAGGGAGAGAATCTAGGCCTCACCATACCTTTTTCTACCAATCCCCATACTTGCCTCATGATCTCCTCTTGTTGAGCTTGAGAAAATTGATAAGGAGGCTTGTTAGGTGGTGATCTTCGTGGTAGGAGCTCAATTCGATGGTCATCATCCCCTCATTTTGGAGGTAAGTCCATAGAGATATATATCATTGATGAACACATCTTGGAATCCTTTTAGAAAACTAGACAAGTCTAACTCTTCTTCATTCTTAGCATTTACATTTGATGAAACATTAGGACCTTTTAGGGACTCTTTGACAAAAATCATGTCCACAAAAAACTAAGCTCTTCATTTATTTATCAAAAGCAAGAGGATTTACAAGTGGTATAGTACGACCAAACTCACTAGAATCTATATACATGTTGTTTCCCTTGTAGGTGAAGTAGATTCTACTTTTAAGGAACCTCATGTTGGCAACCATGCAGTTGAACCATGGTGCCCTTAGGATAACATCCTCATGTTGGAGAGGGGAGATGAAAAAGTCTTCTTTGTTGATATAGATTTGTATATGGAGCCTCAACTTTCCAATCAAGGGAATAACGGAGGCTTGCTATCCCTTGAAAGCAATGTTGGCCATTACAACATCTCCCATCTCAAAATCTTGAATGCCCAGCTTGGTGGCCAACTCTGTTGATATGAAGCTGTGAATAGAGCTAGGGTCAAACAAGATGAGGGCATCATGCTCCCTTACCTTTCCCCAAGCATAGGAGAATGGTGCACCTTCACAATGAGCATTCTCTTTCGGAGCTTCGATGGTGGAAGCCCTCGGAGTCTCATTTCGAGCATTTTTCTTGGGGCAAGAATGATAGCCATGTCCTTGCTCCCCACACTTAAAACATTTATGGTCCTTGAAAAAATCTTGAATCTCTTCACGAGAGCGTTTAGTTTTATCTTTGTAAACTCCCTTCTCCTTGGACCGATTTTTGTTGTTGTTGTTGTTGTTAGAACTACCTTGGGAAGAATTTTGTCATTGGTTTTTTCCTTGGCATCACTTTTGTCTTTATTTTCCATGGGCTTGACATTTTGTCTAGCCCTTATTGGAAGTTGATGCACGAAACCCTGGTGTGGTGAATTACTTCGGTGATCTAGAACCAGGCCGTGAGAGTTTACATACTCGGTCATCTCTTCAGGTAATCCCACACAAAACTGCTGCTTTTGCTCGACAAAGTCTATATTTTGGAAGACAATAGCCTTTAGATGTAAATCCCAAAACTTGGCTACTTACTTATGGATAGACTCATGAGAGAGAAGCTCCAAAATATGGTATTTGGTGAGCACTTTTTCCTTTGCATCGCTTGGAAGGAATTTCTTCATGATAGAAACTCGTAGAGTCTTCCATGTCTTTGGGGCTTTGCCATTGCCACACATGCTAGCCCACCATTGACAAGCTGATTTATCGAAGTGCATAGCTACATGGTGTAGCTTGGAGGAATCTGTGAAGCCCTCATCTCCAAAGGCCACATCAAATTGTTGGACGAAGGCGAATACGTTGTCGGTGGCACCAAAGGTGCCATCATAGGTGAGAAAAGACATATTATTTCCTCCCTCTTTGAACTTATTGAGCTTTTGTGACCATCGCCATGCAGGGTATGATTTGCGATGTCCTCCCCTCTTGTATTCTCTAGGAGAATAGCCATAGCTTGTGTCATAAGATGAGGAAGGTAAAGAAGAAGGAGAAGAGGGTGACATATTTCTTTCCATTTTTTTCTTTGTTTCCTCTCTTCCCTTTTGGAGTGACGAGGGGAAGAACTGAGGGTTGAATGTTTCCTCTTGGGAGGAGTTGGAAATCATCTAGACCGTCATCTTTGTGGAGCCACGTATTCAAAGGAACTTAAAGTTTCATTGCTTTATTGATCTTTGGTTTCCTCCTCTTGTAGTGGAGAGAGTATTTTTTTGGGGGTCTCTTCAAGAGTGCTCCTAAGCTCTCTCTCCTCTAGGAGAGGAAGGGTTATCCCATAAGTGCAAAGTTGTTGAGTAACTTTGGCTTGCAAAGTAGGATTGCCCATAGCTAGTTGCAACCTAGTAACAAGATGATTGACAAACATGGGCCTCATCATTAGCTTCTTCATGTGATAAATCAAAGTAACTTATCAATGTTCATTTTACTCTCTTGGTTATTGTCAGCCATGTTAACAAGATTTGTGTACTTACTTAGTGTATTTTTTGGCAACTAAAAACCCTCGGGGGTTCACTATGTGTAAAACTACCATATCATGTGCGTTCAAGAAATGTTTGTAAAACCCCTTATCTGTGAATTTTGTTAAGAAAATAATGTACCCTTTTCTTCTAAAATCTGTAATTTTTTTTCAAAGTTGAAAAACTAATGCCCTTTTGTATATATGTTTTTGTAAGTTTCAAGAACTTTCAATACCCTTCTGTTGAACTCACGTGATACGTTACATTTTTATTAGGTGACCTACCCGGGTAAAAACCATAGTTTCCACTCCTCTTAGCCTTTGAAAATTGGCACTTAAGTATCTACAACCATGGCTTGAAGTGGTTAATTATAGGGAGTAGTGGAGTGGGTCTAATATTGCAAAATTGTCGATGGGTAGCTCCTTTTGGACTTCTTATGGCTCAATGATGGTAAATCCGTAGGCAAGTCTAAAAAGACCCCATTATTAACTCCAAAGCTCCCGAGGTGTGCACCTTATCCCACATAGTGAGATAAAAGAAAACGGACAATAGATCCTAGTCCTTACCGTAACATAGTTAACAAAATCAACCATTTATAGGCTACTTAAGGACCTCTCCTCTTAAGCAAGAAAAGAGAAACCAAATGCTCTAATACCAATGTAATGGAAATGGCCTACTAACTTTGAGAGTAGCAAAAATTAGAGAAAGTACTTTTGTGAAGTTACTTTGTGAGCATAGGGGGTCAACTTATTTGATGGTAGCAATATAAACATAGCATTTAGCTAACTTGGCATGAACAATACTTTTACAATAGAGAGAGTTTAGAGAGCATGACAACAGTTGAGGACCGGATTTATGTGGAGCCGATCCCCTTTCTAATAGGCATTTGTATTATGGTTTCTCCCATCAAGAGAGACTTGGTACAATACAATTTTGGTGTTCCTTGTGACCTAGATGATGCAATGAATATTGTGAAATATTCATGCATCACGAGCATAACATAAACTCTCAAGAAATAATTAACTATCCCAAGCCTCAGTCCCAAGACATCAAACACCTTCAAAGGTGGAGAGAGCTAGTAGAGAATGAGGGCAATTTCTTAGGAGAAATAATTAGTCCCTCTCTTATCATCACTCTTCTTTCTAGCATACATAATAGCATAGTAGTGAAGTTGGTGAAGGTGACAAGCTTAAGCATTGAAGCATGGCTCTTGTTTGGATTTGCATTCCATAGCCAAGAGTGTTGGTGTATATTCTCAACCTCTTTAATTGCTTGGAGAAGGAGAGGGAGATTCTTTACTTTGCACAATTCAAAATGCATTAGGAAAATTTTGAACTCATTTTTGGGACTTTTAAGAGTGCCACATCATCAAAGTTGTACAAAAGAAAGCAACCCGGTAGACCCCTCTAAATACTGCTTAGAACCCCATGATATGACCTATCATTGGAAATTTCTTGAAAAATGGATTCTAAAGAGCCAAGGTCCGAAAAGTTTGGATGACTTCTATGAAAGTTATGCCATTTTTTTTCAATCATCCAGGTTTTGTTACCATTATGGTAATCTAAAATAACCTTTTTCTAGATCTACATGAAGGCAATGTCCGATACATGCATGCTATATATCAATAGATAGCATTTGAAGAGTAGATTCTAAATATCCAACCTCCGACAAGTTTGGATCTTATTTACAAAAACATTACCGATTCCCACTTTCTGAAAGCTATGCCACATCAACAATTCTTACAAGGCCCATTTTTGAGTCCAAACTTTTCCTAATGCAGAGTGTGTGTGACTATGTGTGGGAGAGTATACCCTTCAAGCAACCCCCTAGCATGCTTTGGTCGACCCCCCTTTGTAGCTAATGATTGAAGCTCATTCGACCCCTCCAGGACTAGCCAATCAAGATCAAGAGGCATATCAAGCAAGAAGGGTAGACTTGGGGACAAGTGTCCCCTTTCCCCTTTGAGAGAGAGGACTTGATAAATGCAAAAAACAATGAATTAAATTAACTAGTTTATCATTGGACTCCTTGCAAGGCCAACCAATAGGCTTTAGGCACACCGTGAGGGCAACAGGAGAAGGATCTTGACAAGTGTCCCTTTTAATTTCTTTGTACCAAGCTTGCCTTGTGTGATGGTTTGTGTGTTCTCTCTCTACCCCCTCTTGTAGGGCTCACCCCCTCCTTGTAGGGATAGTTGTTGACTTTTGCACACACTATCCCCAAGCACCTTAGTCAGCAAGCATGACAAAGCACCTTAAGGCTAAGTATTATTCCCACAAGCACCTCACGCTCCCTAGTTGGCAAGTACGACAAGCAACTCAAGCTTCTTAGTCATCAAGCACGACAAGCATCTCTAGCACCTTAGTCAACAGGCATGACAAGAAACTTAAGCTTGGGCTAGGTTTCCACCTCAAGATCAGCCCTAGCTTACCTAAGGTCAAAGGACTTTCAAACATCAAGCTTTGGAGGTCTTTAATGAAGCTAACCCTAAGGTTTTTAAGCTCCATTAGCTAGCCTTTCTCTTTGACATACTATCTCTCATTTGGACCCCTTTACCATTGGCCCCGTGTTAAGATAGATTTAAAAGCACATGTCTATATTCTAATCCTTGTTCCCTTTTACTCTCCCACATTAAATGATCAATTTAATATGAGAAAAGCATTTGGGTTGGTTAGATATTAGATTTTATGACACATAGCTTGCTACAACCTAGTAACAAGATAAGCGACAAACATGGGGGCATCATCATTAGCACGTTCACGTGCCAAATCAAAGTTATCAATGTTTATTCTACTCTCTTGGCTATTTTCAGCCATGCCAATTATACTTATGTATAACTGTGTATATATAACTTTGTGTGTTTACTTATGTATTTTTTGTCAATTCAAAACCTTAGTTGCTACTCATCTTAGCCTTTGAAAATCAACACTTAAGCATCTACACCCACGACTCAAATTGGTTAATTATAGAGAGTAGTGGAGTGGGTCTAATATTGCAAAACTACTGAGGGATAGCTCCTTTCAGACTTCTTATGGCTCAATAATGGTAAAGCTATAGGCAAGTCTAAAAATACCCCATTATTAAAACCAAAACTCCCGAGGTGTGCACCATATCCCACATAGTGGGCTCAACAAAACCGATAATAGATCCCAATCCCACTTACCCTAATATAGTTAAAAAATCAGCCATTAGTAGGCTACTTAAGGACCTTTCTTCTTAAGCAAGAAAAGGGAACTCGAATTATCTGATACTAATGTAATAAAAATGGCCTATGAAATTTGTGAATAGCAGAATTAGGAGAAATAAATAGAGCATTTTTGTGAGATTACTTTGAGAACACAGAGGGTGAACTTAATTGAGAGTAGGAACCTAATCATAGTACTTAATAACTTGGCATAAGTAATACTTTTGCAAGAGAGAGAGTTTAGAGAACTTGAGAACAATTGAGGAGCGGATTTATGTGGAGCCGGTACCCCCTCCAATAGGAATATTATATTATAGATTCTCCCATCAAGAGAGACTTGGTACAATACAATCTTTGTGATCCTTGTGACCTAGGTGATACAATGAAAATGGAAAGCTTCATGCATCACAAGCATAACATAGACTTTGTGAAAAGCATTAACTATCCCAAGCCTTAATCCCAAGTCCTCAAACACCTTTAAAGGTGGATAGAGTTAGTCGGGAATGAGGGTAGGGAAGAGGAAGAAGAAACATTCATAGGAGAAAGAAATAGTTTCTCTCTTATCATCACTCTTATTTCTAGAATACATAATAGCATAGTAATGAAGATGGAGAAGTTGGCAAGCTTAACATTGAAGCATGGCTCTTGGTTGGATTTGCATTCCATAGCGAAAAGTGTTGGTGTAGGCTCTCAACTTCTCTAGTAGCTTGGAGAAGGAGATGGAGCTCTTGAACTTTTCACTTCACACAATGAGAGTGTGTGTGGGAGAGTAGACCCCCCAAGAAAACCCCCTTCTTGCTTTGGGTGACCCCTCTTATAACTCAACTTGGAAGCTCATTGGATCCCTGCAAGCCTAGCCAATCACATGAAGAATCCATATCAAGCAACAAGGGTAGTCTTGGGACAAGTGTCCCACCTTTCCCCTTTGAGAGAGAGGACTTTATAAATGAAAAACAAAATAAGCTAAATTATCATTAGACCCCTTGGGATACCATGAGGGCAACATGGGTAGGGGTTTGACATGTGTCCTTGCTTCCTCTTGAGGCTTGGGCTTACCTTGTGTGTGTGTGTGGGTGTGTGAGTGTTCTCTCTCATTCCCCTAGCTTTAGGGCTTGCCCCCTCCTTTTTTAGGGGTTTTGTTGACTTTTCAAACACAAGCACCTTAGCCAAAGCACGACAAAGCACCTCAAGCTTGGGTAGTGTTCCAACAAGCACCTCAATCTCCCTAGTGGGAAATCATGAGAAGCACATCAAGCATCTTAGTCAGCAATCACGACAAGTACCTAAAGCATATTAGTCATCAAGAATGACAAGCACCTCAAGCATCTTAGTTAGCAAGCATGACAAGCACCTCAAGCTTGGGCCGGGTTCCCACCTCAAGCACAGTCCTAGATTACCTAAGGTAAAAGGACTTTTAACAGTAACCTTTTGAGATATTCAATGAAGCTAACCCTAAGGTATTTAAGCTCCATTAGCTAGCCTTGATCTTTGACATACCATTTGTCATTTTTATCCCTTTACCATTGGCCCTGTGTTGAGATAGATATGTAAGCACATGTCTATATTCTAACCCTTGTTCTCGTTTATTCTCCCACATTAAATGATCAATTTAATATGAGAAAATCATTTGGATTGATTAGATATTATATTTTATGACTTGATGAATACATCCTAGATGATATTGTAAAAGGAATGCAAGGATTAAATTTAAAGCTTGCAACACTAGAAGAATTGGGGAAATAGCCAAACCAATCACCAAGGCAAAGACCTTAAACTCGAGAAGGCTTTGTACCTATCTGGTAATAACATAATGTCAATTCTCAAGGAAGTGACTTGGATAGGCCACAGAGACTCTTAATCTAAGGGTGTCAACCTCAAGAAGTGAACCTAGTGAGCTAAGCTATCATTACCACCAGCAAAATATCACTCTCTAATATGGGAAATCAGTATATGTTCTATCTCACTACTCTAGAATTTCACTCCATTGTGTCATTCAAATGAACTAAAAATGCAACAAGACTTTAGAAGGAGCTATAATAGGCCTAGGGATGCTATCCTACAAAGTTTGGAGGTCATCCAAAAAGTTACCAAAATCCCAATTCATCATGGTCTAAGGCATTGTACATAGATGCTTATGGTGTGACATTACTAACCATGCAAGGACATATTGTAAAAGTATTAAAGATGCTTTGATGAAGGAGGTTTTCTTCTCAAAGATGGTAGGATTTTCTTAATTGAAACACGTAAGCCCTTGAGGATAAATTTTGGCAAAGGAGGGATGAAGAAGCTAGTTGAGGATATGGCTACTAGCCATGCCATCGCAAAAGTTGAGAGAGCTGCATATGGGCTCAAGGTAGATCCTATTAGCTAGAATGGAGTTAAGGCTGGAGAAGGAGAATCTAATGGGATTGGATAATCATAGCCATGTATTACGAAATATGATATGAGCGTTAAATGACAAAAGAGGTTTTGCATGAAGTTGGAGATTGCCTTTGGCTAGGAAGAGGTTGGGATGATCCTATACACTCTTTGTCAATGCATGAATACATTCCATTTTGCTAGAAGAAGATTGAGATAATCCTATAGAAATAGTTTAGGATGATCCTATAGACATAGTTTGGGATGACCCTCTAGACTCTTAATCAATGCATGCATACATTATGTCAAGCAAATGAGGTCATTGTTGAAGAGAAATACAAGCATGAGATTGGGGATGAAGAATCTTTAAAAATGTCCACAAGGAGTGGAGGAAAAAAGGACACAGTTCCTCATATGTCAACCTCTCCACAAGACATGTTTATCTTTGTAGTGCATATGGAAGAAGCTCCCAAAGAAATGAAGGAGGAAGCAACAAAACCTAGAGCAAAGGGTCCTACCTACAAGCTCCAATCCAATATAGAGGCAATGACATATCTCAAAAATGTTTTTGAAGAGATGATTTCAAATATGAAGGCTTAATCTCCTTGGGTGAGATCCTTGGCATATTAAAGTGGGAGATCCATGAAGAAATCATTGAAATATTCAAGAGAAAGAGGCAGTCTCTGACTTAAACTTTCCATCTACAGGGTGACGGAGAGACTTTATATGCACAAGGAGTATAGGTTTATGGAAATAAATGCTATGAAACCTCTCCTAGATGCTACAATTCTAGAGGAGGATGGAATCAAGTTCGCTTCTTGGATCATGAAGGTGATAACAAGACAACTCACATGAGTTATTACTCCAAGACTCATTGGTTAAGATCAACTAATGAGACCCTAGTAAATGTGGAAGAGATAGAAGAGCCATGCATTGCACATATATATTTTGGGGTTTGGCCTAACTGATCGATCATAACCACCCCAATTGTGACTGTCGTATTCCCTCACTCGCATATGATCATGGACTCCACCGCCCACGATTAGCTCATGTTGGTAAGACCTTCGGTTCCATAAACTGGCACTCCCATGCCCTACCCCACCTGCATATCCCGCCTAGTGTTTAAAGACACCACCATATCAAGAGGCTATTCTTGTGGCACTACAAGATTTAAGCCTTTTTACCTGGCTAAAAGCATGCAATGGTGGCATAAAAAAAGGACCTTTTTTGTTTGTACCTAGTTGGTACTTCTACAAAAGCAAGAGGTTGTTTTGGAGGGAATCGTTTTCGGCCTCTAGAATTAAATGATGTAGGAGGGAAGCTAGTAAAAATCAAAAATCTAGTGACCACTCTGTTTGAAGAGACATCGTGGGTGGGTCCAATGATGGATTGGAATTTTTGCACGTTTGAACTCGTGTGACATAGCATGTGTGTCCTGCGTAGTACCAATGGCTTTCATAGTGGTTCTTGATTGTGCAACACTGTCACAAAGGTCTCTGGCATCACCTTCAGGATTCCCCTATGAAGCTCCCATGCCACAATGAGGACGCTCATGAGGAAGTCTGCTGCTGCCAACGGTTCACCCAACAAAGGTAAGAAGCCCAGGACAATGGATGCAACTTCCCCCTCAAAGGCACAAAGTCTCCCCGAAGCATCAACCCACCGAACACAAGGGCTAGCAAGGGGAGCATTTTTGTGGAGAAATTAGGAAAGTCTGCAGCACCTTTTGCGGAGGACGAGAATCGGTCTTCAATTAAAACAAGAGGTTGGTGTTTCTACGCTGTCATGTCATGTTTACACGATTTGACTTTGTTTCATGAGAGGTAACTATGTCAAAGTTTGTAAGCTCATTGCATGCAAGTTTATGTACTGTTTTTTGCTCAAGAGCCTTGCATTATGCATTCATGAAAGCATATGTGCCTTGAACCGAACACAATTTCATGAAAAATTTCAACAATTGCACGAGTGTATTGTTTCATCTATGCATTGCATGTAAGTCAATGTTTTGTTTCTTGGTTAGGAGCTTTGCATTTCTATACTTTTTTTGCATTGAATGCATTCATGATTCAAGCATATGTGCCTTCAGGTGAACACAATCTCAGTAGATTTTTCAACAATTGTGAATGTATTGTTTCATCTATGCATCTATGCAGAAGGGTCTTCTTCTATCCCTATTATCATACCTTGTAGGACAAGAGGGTTTACTAAGAAAATGAGTAAGTTTAGAGTACAAAATATAGTACTGTACACTACCAAATTTGGTACTTTACAGTACCAAATTTGGTAATGTACAATGATAACTCTATATAGCCTCAAATTTGGTCAATACCAAATTGTGCATTGAAAAGAACATCTGTGTGACCAAAGGGTTATTTAGGGTGTAGGGTTTAGTTTGACATTCCTAAAATGTTGCCAATAGAAGGTCATTTAGGAAGCATGCTTAGGTATTTTGGATTGGTAGATGGAGGGCATGTCTAATATTTGAGCTTTGTGTTTCCACATTGTAGGCAAAAACAAAATGGAATAATACCTTATTTTGACCAAGTTCTGTTATACATCCGATGAGCTTCACGAAGAGTATGGTCTCAGCATGGAGGGGGTGCTTGCAAGGATCTTAGGGATGAAGACCACCCTCACGATGAGTGGATGATGGTGTTCAAGCAAAGCTACCATAAGAATGCAAACATCTACTTGAATGATGTGCACCCAAGACTCCTTGAAGATTGCAGGTTCCTCTTCCACAAGGTATATGAATCCCCTCCATCTTGTGGGGAACTCACTATGAAGTCTGCATGCTGCTATGCTTTTGAGAGATGCCATGCGGCAACAAAGGACCTTGCGCACCATAAAGTCGCATGGGCAAGGGGTTTGGAGAGGTAGTACTGACCATGTGTGCCAACCGCCCGGGAGGGTTGGAGAGGAAGGTCGAAACTTGACGAAGGGTGGGTGAACGGTGCCTCCCACGGCGGTTTAGGGTCATCTATTAAGAATCCCCGCCTTACGCAAAGTAGTAGTAACCTCTATAGAGAGTTAGACCCCCACAGCTTCACATAGAGTTGCCTGATTATGTTATAGAATTGGAAAGTGTTGTTGAGAAAGTGCCTTAGAAAAGTGCAGCTGCATCGAAGAGGCTGAAAGAGCTGAAATCATCTCTGCAGCAGAACAAGGAAGCATTGTTGAGAGCCAAGGGTTCTATTGTTGTTGTGAAGCATTTAAAGACGACATAAAGCACTGTGAAGTGCCACTTGCAAAACTAAAGTAGGAAAATCCTTTCAATGATGAGGACCTCAAAGAGGTTGAGGCTAATCTGGGAGCGAGTCGACGATGTTGCATCGACTTGGAAACAGTGAGGACATGCTGAAAGCTAGAGAAAGAGGTTCATCTATAGCAAGTAATTCCTATCATGTCTTAAGAAAGTGGTTTTGGTAGTGCATGCAACTTTTTAGTATCTATAAATGCTGCTTTGCTAGTTTGACAGAGTTTGGTGGTTTTGCTTTTGTATGGAAGTTGCATATTCTAGGTAGAATGCTAGGTCCAGGTGGATTTTTTAAATTTTCTCTATGTTATTTTCCTTCTTTTTGTCCATACTGGTATCCTTTGGGTTTTTTTTGGATATACTTTCTTGTTTTGGTATCTTCTATCATGTTGTTTTTAGTAGTTTGGTAGTCTGATAAATCTGATATTTTGGTAGTTTTGGTAGTTTTGGTTGTGTTGTTAGTACCACTAAACCCTTACAGGTAGCTTTTGGCAGTTTTTGGTAATGCTTTAGTAGTTTCTGGAGTGGATGTAACAGTGTTCTTTTGGTAGTTTTGGTTGCTTTGGGTAGTTTATTGGTGGACTTTGGTGTATTCCTAATGCTTTTGCTACTAACTGGTAACATTTGGTACTATTCTGGCACTCCCTTTGGTAGTTTATGGTTCTTTTGTAATGACACTACTTTGAATGTATTGGTACTTTTAGGGTTTTAGGGTAGCTTCTTACAATGCTTTTTTCGTGGTTGTTAGGATTTTTGGTACTGATTGGTAGCTCATGGTTATGATTCGGTACTGATTGGTAGCTCATGGTTATGATTCGATACTAATTGGTAGCTCATGGTTATGATTTGGTACTAATTGGTAGCTCTTGGTTATGATTTTTGGTACTAGTTGGTAGCTCATGGTTATGATTTGGTACTAATTGGTAGCTCATGTTTATGATTTGGTACTAATTGGTACCTCATGGTTATGATTAGGTACTAATTGGTAGCTCATAGTTATGATTTGGTACTAATTGGTAGTGTTATGGAATTCATATTATACTATTTATTACAACTGACAGGTGGAAAAGGCTTGACCGAGCTAGGCTTTTGCAAAAAGGATATTATATTTTATGTATTTAGGTGCTCTTTAGGAGCTTTGACCATTTATAACTGGCCGGCCATTTTGTACTCATTTCTGACCATTCAAGAAATCTATAAATGAAATACGTGCAAGAGGGAAATGGTCACTCTTGCACGGGGGGAGATTGTACCCAGTGCTTGTGTCTTCTTCTTTCCTCTCCTCTCTTCTCTCTCGCCATGCCGGCGTAGCACTCCGCTCTAGGAGGTGCGCCTTCACGCTTTCTTTCTCTCTCTCCTGCTCTCTATCTCTCTCTTATCGCGTACGGCTTGGAGTATGTGCAAAGATGGTTTCCAGGTATATAGTTTTGCTTGTTTATGGCTTGCAGTGTACTATTTTTGGGTATTTTGTAGGGCTCTCCGCTCTTCCGTTTGTAGCAGTGGTATCAGAGCTGAGGCTACGTTCCAACGATTGCAGATTTGGATAACCAAAAGCTAAGTGCTCTTGTTTTCTTCTGGTTTTTAAAAATTATAATTCTATGTCCATGTTTTATATTATCTTTTTCATGAAAATATAGTGTTAATCTTTCATTAATTTGTAATTAGTGAGAGAAAGCTGAATAAGATAATAGCAATGACAATTTTATACTATGAGCAAAGTTTACGTAGTATTAACGCATAGAGTAGTTATGTTGAAATTAATACATTAATTAGCACTAGTTTCATCCATAATATCATCCGCATGAATCATCACGCTAATCATTAGCACATGAAAAGTTTGGTATGCAATGGCGATAGATGTATCAGATCAAGGAGAGACCTGATAGAAGAAGTTAAAAGAAAAAGAATACTCGAGCTTAGAATGGAGTGTAGATATGGAGCAAGCAAAGAAAAATGGAATCGCATTGGGAGAAATCCTTGTAGATTTTTAAACAAGAAGGTACTGGCAAAGATGAAGAAGAAATATCTTTGTTTGAAATACATGTGTTGTAGAACCCGATAGCTATTCGATAAGGTATCACTCCAAGGAGATGCTCGAGAGTGGGATGACGTGCACTTAGCTCAAAGATGACCTCTCGGCTTAGAGTCATTATTGATGCGACTGCCCCATGGCGCGATAGTTTTTGCTCTGCGGCATGGCATAGACAGGCCACTCGCTTACCTCCTTGCCCCCGAACCCAAGCCAACAACCTCCATGCATGCTGCCAATTTGGGAGTGGATGCCCGTGCAACATGCAGTAGCAACCATCAAGGAGTGGATGAGTGATCCACGCGTCAATAAACTAGCTCTCTCGTCAGCAGGCAGCCACCTTTACCTTAAGCCTCTCTTCCCAAGCATCAACCGTTCACACATGTCTCCACCAATCGCATCGTGATCAACCAGAGCCGCCAACCACTTACTACAAACAATGGGCTGCTATCATGTGCACATCCTGCATCCCATTGGTGGCCACCTAGCTCACCTACAAAACTCTCTCATCTGCTGTCGGCATGCACACATCTGTAGCTTTGTCAACTCACTACAAACACATGCGGACTCTCACCCACCCACTTTAGTTTTCATGAGCGGCCAAAAATCAAAAAATCAAAAAATCTTACTGGGCGACTTTCCTCTCGTTCTCACTCTCTCCTTCACTAGCCGCCATGCGGCATTTGCGGCGGCTGTGGTCACTCAACGAGCTGCAGTCCGCCCACCTCTCTCTTTTTCCTCGCCTAACAGCTACACGCACACCCTTTTTGGTTGCATGGTGTGCCTGCCAACCACACACACTTGCTTGCGGCATGCAGGTTGCTGCGATAATAATACACAACTCATGAGAATTTTTAGCCTCCAGCATTTACGCCTGTCATTAGAGGCCACTCAGAGGATATCCGTGCAGTGTAATCAACCTAAGTAATGCTTGGGTGGCCAGGCGACCTGCAAACCATGGAGTCTATTGCTACTGGCAATGCCATGGTTCGTCCTACTCACCGTGCGCATTTGCATGCCTCTTACGGTGCCACCTTTGCGGCCATGACAATCATCAACCTGGTTGCAGTCGAATCTGTTTCATTACCTGCAGACGCACCTACTGTGGCCACTTCCACCGCCACACCTTTTGTGGGTTGCCCTTGCTACGCCAACATCACATAGCCATCACAGCAGCCCAGTCTGATTTTGAAATCCCTGCAGCCATGAGCTGCCTACATTGACTTTGGGTGATGCATGCTGGTGAAAAACCACATACACACGCACACACACACACAAACATGAGCTCGCTGAGATAAATGGAGGCTTGAGAAGACAGCCATGCAACGACAAGCTCCAGGTGGAAAGGGAAAGAGGCATCACGGTGAAGTTCGCCTTCCTCTCCTGCGAGATTCACTTAGTGCATGCAATATGCAACACCATGTGAAAGCATCTGCTAATTGTTCTGTGAAGCACGCCATGATGATGCATAGCTCCCTAGTTTCCACTACAGGGTATGGAGCATTGTACACATGCCATCGCTTCAGCTCCTTCTTCTTCTGAGGCCATGTACGAGGCCACAAACACTGGACTTCATTTGTAAGAACAATTAAGCTACCAGCCTGGAAGGCATCGCACATTTTGGACAAACTATATGCTGGGGTATCTGAGAAATAGTGGAGGTAAAACTGCATGCTATCGATTATGCCCATGACTGGAGTTCCCTTGTATTTGCTCTTAACTGGCCCTGGCGTTCCCGTGTATTTGCTCTTAACTGGCCCTGGGATGCCCAGGATGGCCCGCAACCTATTCTCCCTGGCTTCCTTGAAAGAAGCAATCTCAACAAACCTGCCTGTTCTGAGATCAAGAGAATCTCTCTCTCTCTCTCTCTCTCTCTCTCTCGTGTGTCTATCTACATTGGGGAGGAATCGTTATCATGTTTGTAACAGGGGCCTCCATATTGGAAAATGCATATTTGATCTCATTACAGATGGTTAGAGCGGACAAACTTGACAAACTCGACAAACTGTCCGCGTGAGATTGATGATGTTGAAGCAGTTATGGCGGGCAAGCCATGGCCACTTGCAATATAGTGCTCTTTTCATGATGCAGTTAGCCCTGTACAATTTTTGTCAATTTTTCAAAGCAAGAGAAAAACGACCCAATTCTCTACTTACGGTCAACTTTATGTTCATATCAGTAGCTCTTCATCATCATTATTACAGTTTGTTCTTCTTGACATGGGCATTATAAAACAAAATAAAAACGATGGCAGGCGGTCCCATTCACTATCTAAAAGAGGCACACAAACGTTTGTATGCTTTTCTCCCTTCTCATGTAAGGCATGTTTTAGCATGCCAAGAATATTGTTTACAAGGAAGACAATCCTACAACTTGTGAAGCTTTAGATACAACAAACTTTGGCAATGTTCAAACGGGACTGTTTTAGGCATTGTTGTTAGAATATAAAGATAGAGGCAAGGCATATATATGTCTTTATCGGTTGTTGCAGAGTTGAGACTACTAATAAGCCTTGAATGTGCTCAATTTTCTCAATCTGCCTATATATTGACTAAATATAGCTACTTGTTTTTGTTGATGTCGTTTCAATTCGTGAGCAACATTTTCAATATTTACAATTAGCATGCACAATCTGTAGATTACAACATTCAGAGGTAACGCATGCATGTAATGAACTTAGAACTTTGCATTGAGTTGTGTTAATAGCACCTTTGCATATTTTGGACATAAGAGAACTTTTGTATGACTCCATAGTAAACAGACCATTGGTGTAACGATTGATCTCCGCCTATCCGCAAGGCTCCAATGTTTGTTCATCCCTTTATAGCAAGCTTCGGTAGCTCTACTTTGAATTGTCTCTTCCCCTCCCAGTTACACTACCTTCTTCATCGAGACTAGAGCCAAAGTATTATTATTATTATTATTTTATTTTATTTCTTTCTCTATCCCTCTCCCCCTTCTCTTTTGGATGATGGTTGATATCCATAGCAATGTTTGTTGATCAAGTTAGGGCTTGCCAAAAACAATTTTTCTAACTAAAGACAATAAGGGCACACCTAAAGCTTTTTTGTTTTTAGGTCAAAACACAAAGGTTAAAACTTATAAAACTAAAACTTATAAGTTTGCCGATTTATGTGAAGAAAAACATGGAATCTAGCCGATGTTTTGCAATTTTAACTACTTTCAATAACACAGGTGAAATTTTATTAATTTTCTTACGACAAAAATCAATGGTTTAAACACTTACCCACATATACAATCCACCTCACCGATATCTAACATCCATCTATACGACTAGAATTTTGGTTTGTTCTAACTTGCATAACATTACTCACATGATGAATTTTGTTGTTGACCTTTGTTTTCGAGAAATTGTTTAGCATTTGCCGATTTGGACACTAGTCACTTCTGCAAACCACCTCCATGTACGTAATTTCTTGTTGTTTTCCACGATATTTTAATTCTCCTTAATGAATCCATTCTTATATATATCTACGGCTATCATATTTCTTAAGATCACATCACTTACGCAACATATCTCATCGGCCTATACTGCAATGACATCCCTTAACATATTCCTACAATAATACTCACTTTCTCTACTTGCTTGGAAGTTTATATTGTTGGTGCATATATTTAAGGACACAACGTCAAGCAGTTTTCAATAAGGATAATACCATTGGACAATTTGAAAGAAAAAAGATCTTTTACTTCCTTGCATTTCCTTATGGCATATGAAATTAAGAATCCCTAAAGTTCTGGTTTGTGCTTGCACTGCATGTATTTTTTATTGAAAGGATTTGGCATTAAGCTATGTAGCTACTCATATGAGTTGCGGTGTTTTGAGTTAGTGAACAAAAATTTGTAAGTACTCTGCTACTCAACTACACTCCAATGTGGTGTCACATAAGTAGTACATGTTTTGTCTTTTTATGTCTTGTCTAGTCCATTGGTCACATGCACACAGATCCGCCGATTTAGGCAGTGTGTAAATGCTCATCTTGGTGTAGATTCGTCGATTTAGGCAACACGAGTTATCTGTGCAGATCCGCTAATTTAGGCAGCACACTGAAAAATTACAGATTCACAAGGGTAAATGCAAATTCGCCGATTTAGGCAGCACGTCTTATTGGTGTAGATTCGCCGATTTAGGCAATACCAATCACAAAATCATGCTGCAGTGGTTGGCCACCACTGCAACTGGTATGATTTTGTTACCCGGGTACATAATGAAAGTGATTTTGATTTGGACTTATACTGTGGAATTGGAATTGGATTGGGATTTGGTATCTGGTGATTATTATGGCAGTTTTTATGTGATGAGACTTGAAATTATGAGGTTGATGATGAGTGTGACCAATGATATCCTGATTCATCAGGGTATGAGATATACTGCTTATTCTAGTGGTATGGGACACTAGAATAGGTAGTATGTGGATGACGACAGGCATAACCAATGTATCTAATTTTATGGATATTTCTTTTATTATTTGATATAGTTTTTTAATCATTGTTTTTGACAAGTATTATTTGCAGATTTTTATCTTCACAACTGAGGACAGTTGCTTTCCAACGGAGAGGTATGTTATGGAATTCATATTTTACAATTTATTATAGCTGACAGGTGGAAAAGGCTTGATCGAGCTAGGCTATTGCAAAAAGGATATTATATTTTATGCATTCAGGTGCTCTTTAGGAGCTTTCACCATTTATGTCTGGCCGGCCAGTTTGTACTCATTTCTGAGCATTCAAGAAATCTATAAATGAAATACGTGCAAGAGGGAAATGGTCACTCTTGCACGGGGGGAGATTGTACCCAATGCTTGTGTCTTCTTCTTTCCTCTCCTCTCTTCTCTCTTGCCATGCCGGCGTAGCACTCCACTCTAGGAGGTGCGCCTACACGCTTTCTTTCTCTCTCTCCCTCTCTCTGTCTCTCTCTTATCGCGTACGGCTTGGAGTATGTGCAAAGATGGTTGCCAGGTATATAGTTTTGCTTGTTTATGGCTTGCAGTGTACTATTTTTGGGTATTTTGTAGGGCTCTCCGCTCTTCTGTTTGTAGCAGGTAGCTCTTGGTTATGATTTGGTACTAATTTTGATAGTTTACGGTTCTCTTCTTGCATTGATGGCCTGCTAGTTTTTGGTACTAGTTGGTAGTATGATGGATTTGGTACAGTCTGCTAGGTTCTGGTACTAATTAGTAGTATGATGGATTTGGTACTATGTGCTAGTTCTTGGTACTAACTAGTAGTATGATGGCTTTGGTATTGTCTACTAGTTTTGGTACCAATTGGTGATGGCCTTGGTACTGTCTGCTAGTTTTTGGTAGTAACTGGTAGTATAATGGCCTTGGTACTATCTGCTACTGTTTGGTACTAATTGGTAGTATGATGGCCTTAGTATCGTCTGCTACATTTTGGTACTACTTGGTAGCATGGTGCCTTTGGTACTATCTCCTAGCTTTTGTGTTCTAATTTGGGACTGTTTGTATTGCTGTTGGTCGACAATAGGCTCAGTATGATGTGATGGAGGCAACATGGAAGGAAGCACAAGGCCATGTCCTATTTGTGAAGCAGATGATTGCTGATGTTCAGTGCGGCAAGAGATTTATGATATATCCTAGGCCCCAGGTTGTTGATTCGGGGAGATGATCCATGTGTTTGGAATGTGTGTTGCATGTGGTGAGCTCTTGGAGTCTGCAAGAGTTGTAGCAACCTTTATGCTTGAGTGTTGACATTAGTATTACCCACTTTGCTTTAGTGCTTTGCTACTAAGCAGGGATCATTGTGCCAAACCTGGTTGTAACATGGTGATCCCCGAGGTGGCAAAGTCTTGGGTCGGTGGGCATCGTGGTGTGAAGAGTAATTATGTGTGTGTTCTGGAAATCATATGCTTACCTGCACTGAATGTGAGGTTGTTTGTAAGTATGTGTTGTCTTTCTCTATTTTTGTAGAGGAAAAGGATGTTGCAGCGGCTAGGCCCGATGGGAAAAATGGACATGTAGTCAAGGATGGACCAAATGCCACAAAATCTACTGCAAGTCATGCATGGGAGGAGGATGAGGATACTGCATAGATAAGGGATGTTCTTCAGGATTTAAAGCATGGCGGTGTGGAAGGGAAAAGGACTGAGAAGGGACAGCATTGTGATACCATGCGGGACAGCAAAGAAAACAATGACTGTGAGGACAAAGATGCTAAGAGGAATAAAGACAATGTTGGAGGTAAAGTGCCTCATATAGTGGAACTGGATGGTGCAGGGGAAGAGGCCACTATGGGGGAAGAGGACAAGAAGGGGGTTGAGGGGGAGGCCAAGAGGGGGGTGGAAGCCAGGGATGACAAATGTGCAGAGGATGCCAAGAAAGTGGGTGACGCGGAGGCTAGGAAGGGGGAAGAGGTAGAAAAGGAAAAGACAGGCAATGCAATGAAGGGGACGGGCCCAAGGATTCCAAGAAGGAAGTGGTAGTGGAGGATGAAAAAGTGGAGAGTACTGACCGGAGTGCAGATGTTGAAGCTGAAGATGCTGTGCAAAAGACGTCAGGTGATTCCATTGATTCAGTGACCCTGTCGGAGCTTTTTAGTCTGCAAAGAAATAAGCGCAACCACGCTTCCATGACCAGCTCTCTTGTGCATCCAAGTTGAAGCCCTTCTCATATGCTTTATGTATTTTACACAATGTGCTTTTCACTCTACCAATACAATCAACTTCTGGCCTTTGTCTTTCATCAGTTGTGTTTCGATGTAACTGTTCACTATGGTATAATACAGTTTTCCAATGTTACTGCTCACTATGGTACAATGCACTTTTCCAATGTTACACTGCTACAGTGCAATACAGTACCCAATTTGGTATTGTATAGTACAATCCAATTTTCCAATGTTACACTGGAGTTTGGTACAATGCAGTTTTCCAGTGTTACACTTCTACTGCGCAATATTGTATCACAATATGATACTATATAGTACAAAGTAGTTTTCCAATGTTACATTTTACTGTGCAATATTGTACCACAATATGATAATGTATAGTATCCAATTTGGTACTATATAGTACCCACTTTGGTACTATATAGTACCCACTTTGGTACTTTGTTACTGTATAGTATCAACTTTGGTACAATACAATATCAAATTCTGTATAGTACAGTATCAAATTTTGTACTTCTTGTGTCATAGTGGTGCTCTGCTTTTTATATACTGTTTGCATTGTATATTTTCCACCACTCATTTGGATTGTTGGTATTCTAGTAAGATCTTGGTGGCAAGATGATACACAACCAAACACAACACTTGCGGCTGATCTGGCTGCTAAACCTGGCTGGCTAATTGTGCTTCACATTAATCAGATCTTATTGACAAGCTACGCAGAGCTGCCAAAAGGCCTTTGGGTTTTGGCAGATGAGTACCAACCACGGATCGTCCATCCCAATAGCTCGCTGGTTTGTTGTGTAAGGCCAGATGCTGACGAGTTCATACGGACTCTTAAGAAGAAATCCAAGATAATTGTGTGGTCCTACTGTAGAACATAAAAGATGATAAATATGTTGAACGCTTGCTACCCCCAGCATGTGAGGCAGAAGTATTTTGCATGTAACAATGCCTTGAATGCTTTGGATGTTAATCTACTCAAACTTCTAACTGCCTTTATGGCATGGCAGATATACTATCACAAGAAGACTGTGAAACCTGGCGGTAGAGTATGACGGAGGTGCCGCACATGCCCGATGTTGTCGCCAACAAGCCTGTTTTTTTTGAAGAACATACGGACAGTGTGGGCAAGGCATCCCCATTTTGATGCTAGCAGCACAATACTAGTGGATGACTGCAGATACAAGTCACTGAAAAACGACTATGAGAATTGTCTTGCCATTTGATCATACGAACCTCTTGTGGTTAAAAAAGATTACCCTTTTTACCTGATGTACCATATTTTTCCTTGGTTGCAAGGATGGACACACTACAACAAAAATAGGTGTCTTCGACACAGATTTCGATGCGAACTGTCGAAAACTACGTCAAAATGTTCGTCCCTATGAAACCGTCAAAATACGCTATCGAGAAATTTGTGGTCTTGCCAGGAAAGCACCGGGCTTATGGCTGTGAGAGTTTGTGAGAGAACTCAACAAACTATATGAAGGAGTTAAACCATAGATGCCATGAAGACTAGGGTTTGGAAAGAAGTGCAATCAAAGAAGACTCACTCTTTCTCTCTTGCACTCACACACACAAAGAAAGAACACAAAAGAGAATGTCAAAACAATACGAAAATGAAAACATCAAGGCTATGGTCATATCATATCATGGGTAATATGAAAGGGTTAATAGATGAGTTGATGGCATTCAATCTTGACTGACCAAATAGGCTACGAATTGTTCTTTGGAATTGTAGTTTTGTGCTTACCATAATATATATATTTTGTCTGGTGATTGGGATTAATTGTGTATACAAATCCTCTTGGTTCATAGCAAGATAACTACGCTTACGTCAAAAGAAAAGTTATAGTCTATGAGAGGTAGTATGATGGAATTCGGTGATAGAAGTATTTCATTAAGCCTTTCTGGGCCAAAGAGAAACACTATACGTTGTTGAAAGTGTATTTTTCGGCTAATCCATACGTTAATTCTAATAGATCGTACAGAGTGAAAGCGATAGAAATGATCATCATGTGGGTTATTCATCTAGGATAGTATGTGAGAAATGTAGATATGAGAGAAGTGAAGAGATAAGAAGTTTCCCTCCCAAGCCCTATTCTTGCCCGTACGCAATAAGGATACTGCGGGGAGAGATGTACCTGTAGAAAAGAGAACCTAGAATTTGCAGAGAGGATGAATTACTAAGAATGAGAGAGATAGGTTTGGTTAAGGAGATGAGATTAGATACATAAATATATATATATATATATATATATATATGTCGGATTAGAGATGAAAAAGAAAACAACAAGAAATCAAGGAAACATCAATGTAGAACACATCTTACTTGACAAACCCTTCGGCACCATTATTGATGGAGAGAGAAGAAGAGGGGAGCACTCCACTTTGATTGATACGCCAATTACAACACCTTCTTTGATTAGAGTTGATCTTCCAAGGATAGCGTACAAGAATGGCTAGTCTTCCTCTAGGAGAAAGTGTAGGCTTGGGCTTATGTTAATGGGGCTAAGTACAATTAGGCATTACTACTCACTCCCTCAAGAATTCCTCTCATCAATGGCTTGAATGCTTGAGTTCCTTTTCAAGGAAGAAGAGGTCCCCTTTTATAGGTGAAGGGAACCCCCAAGGGTTTACACAAGAAGAGAGGAGCCAGTGTGAATAGGAATTGGAAAAGTTGGAAATGAGCTGTCCCTGCATGATGTGGGCAGACTGGGATCGAGTATTTTGATCATATCTCCTCAACCGTGGCTCCAAATAAAAAAGTAAAAATATGGGTAAAAACTTCAGATCATTAGCTACGATTTTCATTTTAAAATCATTTTTCAATTCAAATTGGAACCTTGTGTAAAAAATTCATCAAAATAGGGTCCATTTCTGGCAGCAAAAGTCTTCCCGTGGTCCCCTTAGCCTAGACTTTCATTTAATTCCAAAGGACACCTCATTCCATATGAAAGCATGACATTGCTCCTTGACAAAGTTTTGTAATCATTCTTGCAATAATGCATTAAAATAAGTGTATCTTTGAAATCATGCCACCTAGTCTCCCACTAGGATTCGATTCCCTCCTAGTAGCTATTTAAAAAGAAATATAAGAATAGTATAAAAAAACGTAGAATATATATATATTGGAGTTTACCCTAAATATATAATCTAGCTAGGTTGTGAGATGATAATGAGATAGTAGAAATAAAGAATCAATGCTTCTTGGCCCAAGTTAAAGAGGCGGAGCCTTTTCCCATAGTATTTTCTGATGGTAAAGTAAGGATAGGATACCCTTGAGAAAAATAATAGGATGAGATAGAAGGCTTATTATTATACTTAAATATGCATATGTACATTATAGGAAAGATAATTATGTATCTAAAAAGTTACAAGATAGATCTTGTAGCATGCGTTCCCACTATGTACCTGTCATAGCACGACATCCACCCCCTCTAAACCTGCACATCCTCTGGTATGTGCCACATTATTTCTTTGTAAGATCAGCCCTCTTGTACATCTTCCTTGATTTCTTCTTCACTGGACGATTCCAAATCTTCATCTTCACTTTGATCTTTACCTGTGGTTTGCTCTTCTTCCTCATCAACATCTTCTGGATCATTGTCTCTTCTTCTCTTAAACATTTTGATCCTTTTTCCTGCAATGGGAATCTTTACTTTTGTACCATCTAGTTCAGACAAGCTGTAAGTAACATTTTCATGCACATGCTCTACAACATATGGTCCAAACCATCTTTTTGAAAACTTATGCATGACTGTGTGTTGGTTATCAAGGCTACTATCATACACCAAAACCCAGTCACCTTTGTCAATTGCTTTGCTCCTGATCGATGTCGCTTATCAAAGTATTACTTGCTTTTCAACCTTGCATTTTTGAGTCGTTATTTTGCAGCTTCAATGTCTCCAGGTCTTCTCTCTAGTCGCCTTATACGCAGTGCAAGGAGATCTTCCCTGCTAAGCCCCTCTTGCCAAGGTAGTACATTCCATGTGGGAATTGTATCTTCAATCGGCATCACTGGCTTTTGACCATACATTAGCTCCGTAGGCATGTAGCCAGTTACTGAGCTATGTGTTGTACGATCAGCCCATAAAGCATATGGTAACAGTTTTGGCCACTCACCAACTCTTCCTTCGCAAGCCTTGGCCAAAGCTTTGATGATAGGAGGATGCCCTCTTTCACTCTTTCCATTGCCTTCAGGGTTGGAAGATGTAGTAAGAGAAAACTTGATTCCTAATCTAGAAAATAACTCCCTTGCTTCTTCGGCATCCAGTTCACCTCTATCTGCAGTGATTTTTCCCACACAACCATAACGGCAAATCACCTCATCAAGAAGGAATTTGCACACAGTTTCTGTCGTTTTAGCTCTTAATGCTCTTCCTTCAACCTGGTTAGTTAGTTCCTCTCGTACAAGAACCAAGTATCTCATCTGCCAGAGTCCTAGAGGCATTGTGACTAGATCCACAACCCATTTATAGTGCATGGCTAGTGGATATGTAGGGTGCAATTCATCACGATGTCGAACATTTGAATACACTTGACAAGTTACACATGTCTGTACAAACTGAGATACATCTTTATACATACCCTTCCACCAGTATTTTTCTTTCAACTTGGAGAAGGTTGCCCATACACCCCTGTGTCCAGTCCATAGACTCTCATGAAACTCTTGCATGAGCTTTACTTGAGTCTCTTTTTTACATATAACCCTTTGTGGTGTAGCACCCTTTTGTTTAGGATGCTTCCACAAGTAACCATCCCTCAAAAAGTACCCATATGCTTTCCTGCGTATCCTTTTGAATTCTTGTTCAGACCAATCATCCTGTTTTGTTAGAGTACTCAAGTAGCTTCCAATAAGAAGCCAATCACCTTCATAAAGCTCTTTCAAGAATGATTCAAGTAGATTAGTCATGCAGACATTGTTACCTTTGACATGAGAGATAGAATAGAACTTTGTGCCTACATCATCTCCCTCGTCAATCATTTGTGACTCATCTTCATACCTTGCCCTTGATAGCATATCTGCCACTGTATTGTCTTTACCTGCAATCTGCTTAAACTCAGGATTTAAGGACTTAATGTAGGCAATCCACTGCAACATAGCAATGTCTAGAGTTGAGCAGCTTGTAATCATTCCAAGAAGTGGTAGACAATCTGTTTCTACAACCACACATGCACCAATTAGGTACTCTTTCCCACTTTTCAAGGCTGTAACCATACCCCATAACTCTCTCTTTATCTGTGGATAGTTTCTTTGGCGAGCACTTAGCACCTTTGCTCCAAATCTTACCACATACCTGTGTCCTTCTTTTTCATCTTGCCCTATTGCCCATCCAATCCCTGTAGGATTGGTGTCTACTATCACAATTACTGGCCTTTGACACTCATAGTCTACCTTTCTCAAAGTTGTTGCTGACTGGAGAAACTCCTTTAGCTTTTTCATGGATTTTACATGTGCTTCTGTCCATTTAAACTTATTATTCTTTCTAAGAAGCTGATAAAGAGGATCAGCTACATGTGCATAATGTGGAATCCAAATAACATAGAAGACACATGCTCCCAGAAACCTTCTAACCTCAGTGATGCTAGTGCACGTTTCTTTCATTCTTTGGATGGCATCTACCTTTGTTGGACAAGGTTTCCTACCATATGGCCCGCACATGTGCCCCACAATAAGCACTTCATTGACACCAAACATAGACTTTTCCCCTGACAATGTAAGATTCACTTCTTCCAACCTAGACAAAATTTTATCACAATCATTTATGTGATTTACCACAAACCTGCGACATCCCTTGAGATCCAAAGCTTCATCTTTGTCACTTTCTTCACATCGTTTGATAGGAAAATCATCAATGAAAGACATTGTGAATTGAGGAATAAAGTCACGTAAGAACTTATTCATCCCATTCATCATATGTGCAATCGAGTTGGTTGCTCCCTGTGGCAAGGTACACATCCTTACCAAACCCAAAGGTGTCCTCATGGTTGTCAAGTCTCTGCTTTCGATTGCAAGCTGAAATTGATCCAACCCTGAGTATAGATCCCCCATTGAGTAGATTGCCCTCCCTGCAAATGCCTCTGCAAACTCATCCACAATTGGACCTGTACCTACATTTCTAATTGTCACCTTGTTCACTGGTTGCATATCTTGGATGAATCATAGAGAACCATTCTTCTTCGGAACTGTGAACCATCTGTTTGAGTATGGAGCACAAGACGGCTCCAAGATTCCCATTTTGATTTTCTCATTCAGTAGCTCCGCTAACTTTGGCAAATGAGCCTTTGGAATCGGAATAGGCCGCAGATTCCAAGGCACACGAGGTATTGTGAAAATTACCATAGGAGCTACAATAGAAGGATCAACACATCCTATCTCATGTGGCTTGATAGCCGGAAAAAGAGCAGTGCAATCGAGTGGCCTCTCTACTCGTGCACACTCCACAAACCACGCCTCATGCAAACAAGCAAAGAACAAAACAAAGGGGGCACCACCCTAAATTGAGAGGTTTAGGGACCTCACACATAGTGCACATAGGCAAGTGAGACTTCTGGCATTATGATGGCATCAAAACATATGGCAAAACACATAGAAATGAAGCTTAGGGACCTTATGTAGCATATATATACACAAGACATCAGCTTAATAATACAACGGCATCTGATCATGCATAACAAGGATATAGAGAAGCAAGCCAAGGATGGCATAATCCCTTGTCAAAAACAATCAACCCAGCAAGTAGGTATGATCCTACTAGCAACACATCAATACCTTAGAGAATGATGGCAAGGATGGTGGCCATGGAGCAGGAGAGAAGACTCCTTATTTAGGTTTTAGGGCTAGTAATGTAGCATACTAGAGGGAGAGAGAGTGGAGCTCCATCCATAGCTCCTCGTTGTGAGCAATGTCGTCATAGCTTCGTTGCTTGGCGAAGTGGGTGAAGTGTTGGTTTTGAGTGAGAGAAGGCCTCCTTATATAGGTTTCTGAGAGGGTTTAGGATTAGGGTAAACATGCTTAAATCCGCTGATTGGGGTTACTTTCTGCTTAGGGTGGTCAACAGATTGAGGTCACCTGATATGTCACCATCAAGATATTCTCTAGAGTGATGTGAGAGGGGAGGGTAAATGCTGATTTTTCTGATTGTGACACATGGGGATAAGGCCTTGACCAACATTTAAGAGCAGGTAAGGTGGCTGTCGAAACTAGAGGTTCTGCACATGTCAGGGGGGGACCTGCGGGGGGGAGGTGGCAGCTGGGTCCTCCCGAATATTAAATTCTCAAAAAATCCTCAACCATGGCTTCTTTTGACATGTGTTCTTTGAAAAAATCACCATGTCTCTTTTCAACTCAAAAGTCTTTATCCCTATTGACTCACCTTTACCATAAGATTTTCTCCTTTTCTCCTCCTGTAACTGCATTGTCGATGCCCAATCACTGCTTCTAGTAACAATGAACTGTTACCTACCAAATACTTATGGTGCAGTAAAAAATATTTACCATGGGTAAAAAAAGTTAGTGTAGGTAAAAAGTGATTTGTATTTACCATGTAGGTGAAAAATATTTGCTGTAGGTAAAAAATATTTAGTGTCGGTAAAAAGTGAAAACGGAGTATGCTGTGCTGTGAGTCCACACGAACATCCTCGTGTAAATTTCACTAGAAATTCACACCTAGAATGGGCTATTCTGTAAGCTATAGGTTGTAGGCATGCATAAGAGCTCGTTCCCACATATCTTCTGTCAATGGCACTTTTCTCTCTTTGGTGCTTGTGAAGTAGATTTTTCTTCTCTTTCGAGATCCCTTGGACGAGAGTATCCTCATCTCTCGAACAACTGACTGTGCCTTTATTGCATCTTCAGAAGGGGTCCTAAAAACCATGCATCATATAGCCCTCCCCCTTAAGCTAGAGGTATTTGATGCCTCTAGCTGTAGGTTGTGCTACAATAGGGTTCTCTTGAATACTTACCCACCGGGTACCAATTGAATTTGCCATGTTACTGCTTTCTTGGCTGATGCACCCTGTTTAGTCCTTTCTGATGAATAATTGTATCCATCCATGACTAACAAGTGGTCTCCTAGACCCTTGAAAGCCATACCCCATCCATTGTCAATATCCGCTTTCACTGGTAGCATTCTCTTTTTTTTTTCTTCTCTTTTTTTCCTCTTTTTCTTTTTTGGAACGACTATGTACATGATTGTTACCTTAGTTGGAGCTCGAATATGATAAGCTCTCCTCTGAACCATCCTTAGCATTGATTTCACCAGCATATGGCTGTGAAAGACAACATTGGTAGACCTTCAATCGCCAACTATTTACCGGGGTCTGATGTACCTTACCATCTAGGTCACCTAGTTGGTAACTACCATTTGAGAACCTCTGTATTACTACAAAAGGGCCTTCCCACTTAAGCAAGAACTTACCATCCTTCCTGCGATCAAAGCGATTGTCGTATCTGAGCACTAAAGAACCTTCCTTGATACCTTTCTTGACAAGGTTGCGATTGAACTTCTTTCATTTCTTCTCTGCCTGGGCTGCATAGTACTTCACTGCTGACTCTCTATCTAGCCCTAACCTCTCCAAATCGATGATTCTTCCTTCCCCCTGCTTCTCTTGACTATCCTCTTGATGTGCTTTTAGAACTCGGAGGCTCGCTAGCTCCACTTCTATAGGCAATAGTGCCTCTTGCCCGTAAACCAAGTGAAAAGGTGTATACCCCAAGGATGTTTTAAAGGATGTTCTGTAGGCCCAACGTGCTGCATCTAGTGTGTTTGTCCCATGCCTTAGGATGTAAATGCACTTGCTTAGTGATGATTTTACATATAAGACCATTTACCTTTTCCACAAGACCATTGCACTGAGGGTAGTATGGTGTAGAGTGCCTGAGCTTGATTTTTAACTTGCTCATCAATTGCCCGACTAAATCAGCTCGAAATCCCGGTCCCCTATCTGAGAGCATCTCTAAAGGTGTGCCAAAACGGCAACAAAGGCATTCAAAAATGAAATCACTCACGTCCTTGGCTGTGATGCGCTTTGTGGGACGAGCTTCTGCCCATATGGTCATGTACTCCACCCCCATAATGATGTATTCCTTCCCTGATTGAGTGCAAGGTAGTGGCCCTATTGCATCCATCCCCCATTTTTCAAATGGCCCATAGGTTTTGATTGGATTCTGATTTTCATGGGTAAGACGCCTTGGTCCAGCTTTTTGGCAAACCTCACATGTGCGGCACCAATGTTGTGCATCTCGATGGAGGCTTGGCCACGTGAACCCTGCTTGTAAAATCTTTCTGCTAGTAATCTCTTGTGCAAAGTGGCCACCACACACACCTTCATGACAACTAAACAAAATATCCTTTATCTCTTGGGATGCAGGAACTCTCCTTAAGACAGCATCTTTCACTCTACAATACAAGTCCTCATTCACTAAGCTATAGCTGGTAGCCTTTTTTGCCAACCACCTACATTCACTTTTACTCATACCAGAGGGTGCTTCACAATGCTCAAGAAAGTAAAGTAAATCATGCAGCTCCTCCTTTCCCTGGTATAAAGGACTTTTCACAAGGATAGCACCTACTATGAGAGTTTGTAGTTCTTCACCTACTAAGGCATCTGCTTCTTGATTTTGATCTCTAGGTACAAAGTGCACTCGAACTTCTTTAAAACCCTTCAACAAGGCCTTTGCTTCCCTCATCTTAACAGACAATTTGTCATTTTTACAGGCCCATACACCAACCATTTGCTTAACAATCAACATGGAGTCACCAAAAACATTTAGCTTTGTGATGCCCTGAGAAAGACAACATTGCAACCCTAAAACAAGGACATGGTACTCTGCCTCATTGTTAGAATGAACCTCTTTTAGATGAAACCCTTTTGCAAAGATCTTCTCCTTCTCTGGACCTAATATTACTATGCCTGCCGATGCCTTGTCTTTGGTCCTCTTGTAAGCCCCATCAAAATACAGACTGTGTGCTCCTAGTAGAACTTCAGGCTCCGGGATAGGTGGTACCTTACTAGGTGCCTCTTTCTTGGCCTTCTCATAACACCTTTGTGTGAGGACATCTGCCAAACAAGCACGGGTGGAATCCTCTACTTGTAGTGTGTAGTCAAACTCTTGAAGCTGCACCACCCACTTTGCTATTCTTTGAGACAATTCCATGTGTTGTAGGGAATATGGAAAAACCTCCTCAGTTGTGATCACCACAAATTGTCTCGGAAGTAAGTAAGCCCGAAACTTCTCCACTACAAACTTAAGAGCTAGCACCAATTGCTCAGTTGCGCTGAAACCCTTTTCAGCAGTTGTCATCACTGTACTAGAGAAGTAGAATGGTCTCATGAGAGATGTCTTTGGGTCTTTTTGCATCAAGACAGCTCCTAGAGCTTCTAGACCTACACTAGGATTTACATAGAATAATTCACCCCATGTGGGTTGTAGGACAGGCAATGAGCTCAAAATGGTTTTAACTTCTTGAAAGCACCTTTCACCCTCCTCACTCCATGTCAATGTAGTGTGTTTAGTGAGCTGCTGCAAAGGATAGATTGCGTGAGAAAGGAGATGTATGAATCGTCCCATGTAGCGAACCTTTTGAATGAAGGAGACTAGTTGCTTCACGTTTGAAGGAGTAGGTAAAGCTAACAATGTCTTTACCTTTTCAGGGTCAGCCTCAATACCATCTTGAGACACAACATGGCCTAGTAGAGTGACCTTGCTCTCACCTATGTGGCACTTGTCTTTATTCAATTGCCCACCCAATTGGGCCAGACGGGTGAAACCTTCATCAACCTTGGACAGATGTACTTCCCTAGAGTTGTAAATGCAAAAATCATCAATGAAGACTCGTATGGACTTACCAAAGTAAGGTTGAAACACCAAGTTCATAAACCTCTGGAAAGTAGTTGGGGCATTAGTTAAACCAAAAGGCATAACTCTATAAGCAAAAAACCCCCAAGGTGTTATGAAGGTAGTCTTTCTTTGGTCTTCATCTGCAATTCTGATTTGGAAGTAGCCTGAGTACCCATCACACACCGTGTACCTTTCATGACCAACCACTTCATTTAGTATTTCATCTTGAAAAGGCAAAGGAAAATGGTCCCTTTTTGTGGCTGCGTTTAGAGGCTTGTAATCCACACATACCCTCCACTTCCCATTTTTCTTTGGTGCTACCACAACTGGAAACACCCACTCAGAATCTTCCACTGGGTAGATAAATCCTACCTTGAGTAATCTTTTTACTTCTTTTAAGAGTGCATCTTGTTACACTAGCCCTAATCTCCTTAGCCTTTGCACCACTGGTTTGGCACCTTCCTTTAATTGGATATCGTGTTGGGTTACCGTCACTCCTTTAATGTACTCGTAATCAATTATAAAGAGGCCAGCATGCTTCTTTAGTACCTGCAAATAGGGTTCTCTCTCTTCTTCTAGTAGGTTCTTAGCTAGCATCTCCTCTAAGCCTATGGCTTCTTCCTTGTTTAGAGAGTCTTGACCACCTTCTCCTTCTGGGTTTCACAGTATTATACCCATGACTTCCAAAGAGCTAGCATCCTCCTCAGATGACTCATGCTCAGATGAAGAGCAGCTGCTTGTGCTCCATTCATCCATAGAAGTCTCCATCTCTAGGTCTTGTTGTCTACCCTGCTTCATGTCATACACAATTTTTTGTTGCTTGCCACCTACCTTATGATTTGGTCGCAACTCAAGGAAACCTGTCTCCCAATCTTGCCTAGCTTTCATAGCCATAGGCCAAGGTCTTCCAAGGATTAGCAGAGAGCCCTCCCCCTTAGTTGGGATCACATAAGCATCAATTGAGATTGCAACACCAAAAGCTGAAACCTTCACTCCATTAACCTTTCCCACACAAGCCACCCTTACATTATTTTCCATCTTAGCTTGTAAGGAAGTTTGCTCGTTTACTTTCAAACCCAACCTGTGCATTACTTTCTCTGTCATAACACAAATATCGGCTCCACCATCTACGTACACATTGGAGACTCGTTGACTCTTAATCTCTGCATGAGTGACTGGCACGATATCCTTCATGCCTCTTGCACTAATAGACCCAAATGACTTTGCCTTAGCCCTCCTGGTGCTGACCATCTTAGACTAGGTTCTACACATCTTTGGGGAAAGGTGGAGGAGTTGCTGCCATGAAATCTTTGGTCCTTGCTTACTCACATCTGCTACCAGGTCGTAAGGTATGGATCCTACCCCAAGTGGAAAGTCTTCTACTCCTATGTGCCTCCTTGACCTAATCTTCCTTTTCTTGTCTCCTATCACTTGGGAGGAACCCTCATTCCCTTTATCCGGCTCTGAAGCTTCCATTTCATCAGCTCTTTGTCTCCTAACTCTCTTTATTGGCATGGCAACAGCTTCCTCCATTTTTTCTTTCCCTTTATCCTTACCATTGTCAAGACTTATGACAGAGACAGCCCTGTCCTCCCCTCCCGATGGTAGTGGAGGGATCTCTGCTGGTGCTTGTGGTGGTGGAGGAGGGGGTCTCAATATTTGGATTGGTGGAGCCACGTGTGCATTTTGTCCATTTAGTGGCCTAGCTCGAGGAGGAGTGACTTGCTGGCGAGGAGGCCGTCTTTGATTACCATTTCCTTGATAGCGTCATGGATGGGGGCAATAATACATGCCGTGACCTACCTCTCCACAGTTGTAGCAAATGTACTCACGTGCTTGCCTTTGTCCTTCTTGTTTATTTCGTTCATTTCCTGGCTGGGGAGCCCTTACACCTTGAACCAAATGGATGGACAGGCTCTCTAGTTGATTGGTGATTTGTTGAAGTAATTCTTGTTGAGAGGACTCTTGGTCTGTTGCTCCTGTCCTTGCTACTACCCTTGCCGTAGGTTGAGCTAGCGGTGGAGGCTCCATTCCCCCTTGTAGTTGAGCTTGGAATTTTAACTTCCTATCCTTCTCCCTTGCATAAGTCATAGCTTTATCAAAGGTATCTGGGAATTTACCTTTTACCTTTTCTCGAAGGATGGGGTAAAGCCCTGCCAGGAAACAGTCCTTCTTTAGGCATTCTCGCGCCCTTTCTCCTTCACCTAGTGATGCACACCATTTCTCCCACAGGTTGGAAAAGTTTCCTTCATAGCTTCTATAGTCATTGGGTGATGTTTGGCGTAGCTCTAAGAGCTGTCTCCATATCTCCTCTGGAGGCTCATGGCGGCAAAATTCTTCGATGAAGTCCATCTTTAAGGACTCCCAGTCTCTTCTTTCTTCAGGTGCCAAAGTTTGATACCATAATTTTGCACCTTCCCTCAAGACCAAAGGAAAGGCCCTTAACTTAGTAGCTTCGTCATCCCTTCCCGATACCAGAAAGGCCATTTCCAAATTATCCAAAAATTCTGGAGCAACCTCCCCAGGCTTACCATAAAAATTAGGGAAGGCCATAAGTGAGAGAGTAAACAATTACACAAACAGCTCCAATTTATTTTAAAATAGAGTATGGTAATTACAATTTGGAGCTTTAACACAACTTAGCTCAAAATAGGATGAAGATCGACACATCAAAGGAATGGTAATAGTCTAGTAAGGGTAGAATGACAGGATGAGGAGAGCGCAAGATTTCCCCAAGTCTCTCGGCTCCAAACAACAGGGCTATTCTTTGCTGATAAAAGATTTTTCTATCAATACAAATATTCACACGGATATGACGCACAAAATGGAAAGGAAACATGCGGGGATCATCATTCTCATTATTGGCATCCATACTTACACACAAGAGCCTAGCTTAGTTGCACCACCTTGGGACCAATGAGCCTGATCAGCCACAGAAGGTCAGCACCTCGGATCACTTCGACTCTTCCTGATGCATCTGTGAAGACGTAAGGCGTGATGGAAACACTTTGTACAATGCTGAGCCTTTTAGCAAGAAACAATTGGATGCTATTACCATAATCAGCATGACGAATGAAAGTGACACCATTAATGTGCAGCACATCATCAACTAAGATAGTTTCCTTAGATTGAGATAACTTCTTGAAAATTAGCAGCAAAGGTAGGGCACGGAGGCTTTTCACCCGGTCTCCAAAGCACTTTGGACAATATCCAAAGTGATCTTCACGCGGACAGGAGGTTAGCTTGGGATTGGTGGTGTCTGGATTCACAAAGTGCACTAGGAGCACTCGCAGACGGGCGGCAATCTTGTAGGCAAGCCTTCGCCTCTTTGCTTCAGGAGGATTTAGGGGTGAGAGTCGTGGTTGCATGTTGGAGGTTGAAGTTGGTTTCTCACTAGCCTTTTTCTTGCCTGTAGTGGTCATGTAATCCCTTATTAATGAGATTAAGCCAAATGTTACCTTACGCTTGACCACGCATTGCGGCCTTGGGCCACTTAGGTGTAGAGGTGATCTTCCTCCTCTTAGTCGGCTCCTCAGGAAAGAGAGGTCTGGTGATGCTTTCTCTTCCCTTAATGTGTGTCACAGTACCTTCGCGTATGTTGATGTACAATATTTCAAGCTCATGTGCGTTGGAGGTTTCTGGAGCACTCATAGGTTGAGAGGAGAGGTATATCATGCTCTTCTTCTCACTCTCCTTCGTTGGCGACGATCACGAACAAGGCATGTAGAAGAACTTACTTCTTGAATTTCAATGACACTGCAGCCTGGTAACAAGACCTCGATGAAAGATTTTAAGGCCTCTAAACAATCTGTGGTAGACAATCTGTTTCTACAACCACACATGCACCAATTAGGTACTCTTTCCCACTTTTCAAGGCTGTAACCATACCCCATAACTCTCTCTTTATCTGTGGATAGTTTCTTTGGCGAGCACTTAGCACCTTTGCTCCAAATCTTACCACATACCTGTGTCCTTCTTTGTCATCTTGCCCTATTGCCCATCCAATCACTGTAGGATTGGTGTCTACTGTCACCATTACTGGCCTTTGACACTCATAGTCTACCTTTCTCAAAGTTTTTGCTGACTGGAGCAACTCCTTTAGCTTTTTCATGGATTTTACATGTGCTTCTGTCCATTTAAACTTATTATTCTTTCTAAGAAGCTGATAAAGAGGATCAGCTACATGTGCATAATGTGGAATCCAAATAACATAGAAGACACATGCTCCCAGAAACCTTCTAACCTCAGTGATGCTAGTGCACGTTTCTTTCATTCTTTGGATGGCATCTACCTTTGTTGGACAAGGTTTCCTACCATATGGCCCGCACATGTGCCCCACAATAAGCACTTCATTGACACCAAACATAGACTTTTTCCCTGACAATGTAAGATTCACTTCTTCCAACCTAGACAAAATTTTATCACAATCATTTATGTGATTTACCACAAACCTGCGACATCCCTTGAGATCCAAAGCTTCATCTTTGTCACTTTCTTCACATCCTTTGATAGGCAAATCATCAATGAAAGACATTGTGATTTGAGGAATAAAGTCACGTAAGAACTTATTCATCCCATTCATCATATGTGCAACCGAGTTGGTTGCTCCCTGTGGCAAGGTACACATCCTTACCAAACCCAAAGGTTTCCTCATGGTTGTCAAGTCTCTGCTTTCTATTGCAAGCTGAAATTGATCATACCCTGAGTAGAGATCCCCCATTGAGTAGATTGCCCTCCCTGCAAATGCCTCTACAAACTCATCCACAATTGGACCTGTACCTACATTTCTAATTGTCACCTTGTTCACTAGTTGCATATCTTGGATGAATCATAGAGAACCATTCTTCTTCGGAACTGTGAACCACTTGTTTGAGTATGAAGCACAAGAAGGCTCCAAGATTCCCATTTTGATTTTCTCATTCAGTAGCTCTACTAACTTTGGAAAATGAGCCTTTGGAACCGGAATAGGCCGCAGATTCTAAGGCACACGAGGTATTGTGAAAATTACCATAGGAGCTACAATAGAAGGATCAACACATCCTATCTCATGTGGCTTGATAGCGGGAAAAAGAGTAGTGCAATCGGGTGGCCTCTGTACTCGTGTACACTCCACAAACCACGCCTCATGCAAACAAGTAAAGAACAAAACGAAGGGGGCACCACCCTAAATTGAGAGGTTTAGGGACCTCACACATAGTGCACATAGGCAAGTGAGACTTCTGGCATTATGATGGCATCAAAACATATGGCAAAACACATAGAAACGAAGCTTAGGGACCTTATGTAGCATATATATACACAAGACATCAGCTTAACAATACAACGGCATCTGATCATACATAACAAGGATATAGAGAAGCAAGCCAAGGATAGCATAATCCCTTGTCAAAAACAATCAACCCAGCAAGTAGGTATGATCCTACTAGCAACACATCAATACCTTAGAGAATGATGGCGACGATGGTGGCCATGGAGCATGAGAGAAGACTCCTTATTTAGGTTTTAGGGCTAGTAATGTAGCATACTAGAGGGAGAGAGAGTGGAGCTCCATCCATAGCTCCTCGTTGTGAGCAATGTCGTCATAGCTTCGTTGCTCGGTGAAGTGGGTGAAGTGTTGGTTTTGAGTAAGAGAAGGCCTCCTTATATAGGTTTCTGAGAAGGTTTAGGATTAGGGATAAACATGCTTAAATCCGCTGATTGGGGTTACTTTCTGCTTAGGGTGGTCAACAGATTGAGGTCACCTGATATGTCACCATCAAGATATTCTCTAGAGTGATGTGAGAGGGGAGGGTAAATGCTGATTTTTCTGATTGTGACACATGGGGATAAGGCCTTGACCAACATTTAAGAGCAGGTAAGGTGGCTGTCGAAACTGGAGGTTCTGCACATGTCAGGGGGGGACCTGCGGGGGACTTGCGGGGGGGAGGTGGCAGCTGGGTCCTCCTGAATATCAAATTCTCAAAAAATCCTCAACCATGGCTTCTTTTGACATGTGTTCTTTGAAAAAATCAGCATGTCTCTATTCAACTCAAAAGTCTTTATCCCTATTGACTCACCTTTACCATAAGATTTTCTCCTTTTCTCCTCCTGTAACTGCATTGTTGATGCCCAATCACTGCTTCTAGTAACAGTGAACTGTTACCTACCAAATACTTATGGTGCAGTAAAAAATATTTACCATGGGTACAAAAAGTTAGTGTAGGTAAAAAGTGATTTGTATTTACCATATAGGCGAAAAATATTTACTGTGGTAAAAAATATTTACTGTCGGTAAAAAGTGAAAACGGAGTATGCTGTGCTGTGAGTCCACACGAACATCCTCGTGTAAATTTCACTAGAAATTCACACCTAGAATGGGCTATTCTGTAAGATATAGGTTGTAGGCATGCATAAGAGCTCGTTCCCACGTATCTTCTGTCCATGGCACTTTTTACTCTTTGGTGCTTGTGAAGTAGATTTTTCTTCTCTTTCGAGATCCCTTGGACTAGAGTATCCTCATCTCCCCAACAACTGACTGTGCGTTTATTGCATCTTCAGAAGGGGTCCTAAAAACCATGCATCATGGCTCAAATGCAAAAACCTTACCATGCTTTGAAAGCATTTCTTTGAATTACTTTGTCTCCTCCTGTGTTAGAAACTCCTCGCGAACAATCTGCAAGTCTTGGAAAGACTCCTTTGTGAAGGTATGCCCAATCTTTTTAGGATTCCTCAAACTTGGTTGTAAAGAAGCGTGCTCAATCTTTTCCCTCTTTTTGGGTGGTAAGGGTGAAGCTATTGGTTTCACCTTCTTTGCTACACTCTTGTATTTAGTTTCAACATGGACTTCTGGGCCAACTGTTTGGCTTTCCTTAAAGGCTTCTATTACTTGATACATTTCCATAGAGAAAACTTCCACAACTTCATTTTCAAGATGCAAATTAGACCCCAGTATAGCATCAAGCTCACCCATAGTATCTACAAAAGAAACTTGTTCACAGAAACCCAAAACATTTTCAGTACGCTCTAGCAACCCACTCTTTTTCATGCCTATTTGTACATTATGCACATATTGCCTCTCACATCTCTTCAAATCTTCAAGTTTTGTAAAACATACTGATCCATTCTTTGTTACCAAGGAGCTAGTTGAAAATGCTTCACCTATTTTTGGATCAGGCGAGACCCTTTTTCTTTTTGTACCACTGCAATCCCGCTTTACAATGGTACTTGGCCAAAACGCATCATTTCTCTATGATCATGAAACTCTTTGCTCACCTTTGGTAGAGGATGTTCTCTGAGGTTGTCACGATTTCTTTCATGGTTCACACAAACTGTGAGAAATTGGACAGCTCGTTTACCATCTTTGCTACGTATCCTAGCATATGATGAACCATCATCCATTACCTTTGTTTCCATTCAAACTCCCACAATGTAGGGCTATCCAAGGATGAGATGATATGAAGATGTATCCTGTACAAAGAAGTTTTGGTCAATCTTTACATTACCTATTGTTACCTTCACACCTGGACATGCTGCATACAATTCACCAGATGAATTGTTTGCCACTTTTACCATCCAGCCATGATCTGTGTCCATCGGCCATTTGCACTTGTTGTAGAGACTCTTTGACATTATGTTTATTTCTAAACCATGGTCAATCAAGGCAACAAATGGCTCTTCAAGATCACCTACCTTGACCAAAGTTTCTGTAGTAGCCCTTGCCCAATGACTTCGTGAATAGTAACTCCTAGGAATATCTTCAACTTCTTCATCATCATTTGAGAAATACACTTGCTTCACTCTCCCACTAGATTGGTAGCATCCTACCATAGCTCCATCATTCTCCTTATTTTGCAGTTGCATCCCTTGTGTCTTTGAGGTTTCCCCTTCAACCTGTGGACGAGAAACTTCAGCAAGGGTTTGCCTCTTCCTCTTCATGATGTCAATGATCTCCTCATGGAATTCATGCTTTGCAATGCCAAGAACTTCTCCCAGAGTAAACTCAATCTTGCTATTCAAGATCCTTCCCTCCAAGACTTTCTTTAAATCTGTAGCAACCTCAATATCAGATTGTAGTTTATAAGTTGGGCCTTTTGTCTTACCTTTCGTTGGCTCTTTCTTCTTTCCTGTTGTAGACTCCTCCATGAGTACTTCAGGTGGAGATGCTCCTTGTGTTGAGGGTGTTTGAGAAGGCATTGAGTCGCTTCTTCCTCCACTTCTAGAAGCTCTTTTTGATGGTCCTTCATCAACATTCTCACGTTTGCGCTTCTCTTCTACAATTGCCTCATTTTCTTGGCATTTTGTAATGTAGGCATGCACTGACAATGAGTCGACTGGATCATTCCATCCTGTTTCTAGACGTATGCAATCACCTGCTTCATGTAGAATCTCTTTTGTAAGCTTTCCATTTTTAGCTAATTGCATGACATTTGGCCAAATTTGACCATGATGGTCACTCACCTCTTCATCACAAAAATGTTCAATTTTTACTCCATAAGTAGCTGCCTCAACTGAAGAGGTGGCATGCTTAGTTGCCATATCTTTAACTAAGGTTTGCATTCCCCCCTTCCCAAAGTTAGTTCTCAAGGGTAGACCTGTCTCTCTTAAGTGGATTTTACCATCCTTAAAAACGACAACATCTTTTGACAAAGCATCACTAAAATCATCACAATCCCTTCTTACATGGTCTGTACTATCACACCAAATACATCTATTAACAAACCCTTCTTTGGGATGTTGTCTTTGCCTAGGAAGTGGCCGTGATGGTTGGCCTTTTTCTTCAAGATTTGCAAACTTCACCTTCAAGTCACACATTCCCTTCACAAGCTCATCTAGCATGGACTCATCAAACTTAGGAGCGATAAAAGTAGGCTTTACCATTTTGTCAGAAGTTGAGGTGGAAGGACTTGTAGTGTTTACTAACATCTTGTCCCTTCTTCTTTGTCGTTTGGCAAGCAGTGAGAAAGCACCTTCAACCTCATTCCAGTCGGTCTTTAGTCCGTGCTCAGCATCTTTATCTTCGAGAAGAAGCTCCAAATTTTCTTGAAACTCTTTACCTGCAGCTTGTAAGAAAAGATTTGTCTTCTCTGCATCTATTGTGGCCCTTTCTGTCCTGGTGAGTTGTGCATAGCGCTTCTCAAATTGCATAAGTAGCTTTGTTATTGATAGTCCTTGCTTTGGCTTGACTACCCATTCTAAGAATGTCCTTTTGGTCACTCTCTCAGAGTCCTCCATGAAATATTCCTCCTTTAAAGCTACTTTGAGTTCTTCCCAATTTCTCCCATGCCCATCTTTAATTACCCTAACATGCTCTCTACTTTCTGGAGCAACAACTAGCTCAAAGCTTTGAATCATCTCACCTTCTGACACGCGATGCAGCTCCATCTCCTTCACATACTCGCGTAAGTACTTGGTTACATCTTTTCCATTGAACTGATCCATTCTATTGACGACTGCTTGTATGGACTTCGTTTTTGAAATCTCCCTTCTTTCAATGGCATGTTGTTGTTGCATGAACATTGCAAATGCTTGAAACATCTGCATTGTTGCTGGGTCAAAATGCATACCCTATTGCTCAACATGATCACCCATGGTTATCCACAAAATCTCACCTTGGCAGTTTCACGTCGGGCTCACCAAAAAATATGTCGAGAAATTTGCGGTCTTGCCAGGAAAGCACCGGGCTTATGGCTGTGAGAGTTTGTGAGAGAACTCAACAAAAACTATATGAAGGAGTTAAACCATAGATGCCATGAAGACTAGGGTTTGGAAAGAAGTGCACTCAAAGAAGACTCACTCTTTCTCTCTTGCACTCACACACACAAAGAAAGAACACAAAAGAGAATGTCAAAACAATACAAAAATGAAAACATCAAGGCTATGGTCATATCGTATCATGAGTAATATGAAAGGGTTAATAGATGAGTTGATGGCATTCAATCTTGACTGACCAAATAGGCTACGAATTGTTCTTTGGAATTGTAGTTTTGTGCTTACCATAATATATATATTTTGTCTAGTGATTGGGATTGATTGTGTGTACAAATCCTCTTGGTTCATAGCAAGATAACTACGCTTACGTCAAAAGAAAAGTTATAGTCTATGAGAGGTAGTATGATGGGATCTAGTGATATAAGTATTTCATTAAGCCTTTCTGGGCCAAAGAGAAACACTATACGTTGTTGAAAGTGTATTTTTTGGCTAATCCATACGTTAATTCTAATAGATCGTACAGAGTGAAAGCAATAGAAATGATCATCATGTGGGTTATTCATCTAGGATAGTATGTGAGAAATGTAGATATGAGAGAAGTGAAGAGATGAGAAGTTTCCCTCCCAAGCCCTATTCTTGCCCGTACGCAATAAGGATACTGCGGGGAGAGGTGTACCTGTAGAAAAGAGAACCTAGAATTTGCAGAGAGGATGAATTACTAAGAATGAGAGAGATAGGTTTGGTTAAGGAGATGAGATTAGATACATAAATATATATATATATATATATATATATATATGTCGGATTAGAGATGAAAAAGAAAACAACAAGAAATCAAGGAAACATCAATGTAGAACACATCTTACTTGACAAACCCTTCGGCACCATTATTGATGGAGAGAGAAGAAGAGGGGAGCACTCCACTTTGATTGATACGCCAAGTACAACACCTTCTTTGATTAGAGTTGATCTTCCAAGGATAGCGTACAAGAATGGCTAGTCTTCCTCTAGGAGAAAGTGTAGGCTTGGGCTTATGTGTATGGGGCTAAGTACAATTAGGCATTACTACTCACTCCCTCAAGAATTCCTCTCATCAATGGCTTGAATGCTTGAGTTTCTTTTCAAGGAAGAAGAGGTCCCCTTTTATAGGTGAAGGGAACCCCCAAGGGTTTACACAAGAAGAGAGGAGCCAGTGTGAATAGGAATTGGAAAAGTTGAAAATGAGTTGTCCCTGCATGATGTGGGCAGACTGGGGCCCAGTATTTTGATCATATCTCCTCAACCGTGGCTCCAAATAAAAAAGTAAAAATATGGGCAGAAACTTCAGCTCATTAGCTACGATTTTCATTTTAAAATCATTTTTCAATTCAAATTGGAACCTTGTGTAAAAAATTCATCAAAATAGGGTCCATTTATGGCAGCAAAAGTCTTCCCGTGGTCCCCTTAGCCTAGACTTTCATTTAATTCCAAAGGACACCTCATTCCATATGAAAGCATGACATTGCTCCTTGACAAAGTTTTGTAATCATTCTTGAAATAATGCATTAAAATAAGTGTATCTTTGAAATCATGCTACCTAGTGTCCCACTAGGATTTGATTCCCTCCTAGTAGCTATTTAAAAAGAAATATAAGAAAAGTATAAAAAAACATAGAATATATATATATTGGAGCTTACCCTAGATATAGGATCTAGCTAGGGTGTGAGATGATAATGAGATAGTAGAAATAAAGAATCAATGCTTCTTGCCCCAAGTTAAAGAGGCGGAGCCTTTTCCCATAGTATTTTCTGATGGTAAAGTAAGGATAGGTTACCCTTGAGAAAAATAATAGGATGAAATAGAAGGCTTATTATTATACTTAAATATGCATATGTACATTATAGGAAAGATAATTATGTATCTAAAAAGTTACAAGATAGATCTTGTAGCATGTCACAGCACGACAACGCGTCGATATCTACGTCGAACGAGCCTGCTTTCGATGCGTATTTCGATGCCTGTGTCGACGCGTATTTGAATGACCATATCAAGAAAAAAAATCTTGGGCAGAGAACTGGCAGCCTGGCCTGTGCCCAGTGAAAAGATGGACACAGCCCCACAGCCAGACTGCCTATCCTCTGCCCAAGAAAGCGAGTAGCACCAAAATCAACCGTGCTCCCACAGAAATTTCGGCAGAGTTTCCTTTGTTTTAACATAAACTTTTATAAAAAAAACATATGTATACGCCTCCTACATGATATCCATGTTGTATCTCACATGAGATTTAAGGCACAACTTGATGGAAGAAATGAAACGAACTTTGTGCACTACCGTAACGATAACGAACTTCATATATAACGAACTTTGTGCAAAACGATAACCATAACATAAATGGTCAAAACCATAGCGATAACCATTACCATAAACAAAACAATAACCATAACCATAACGTCCATGAATAATAAATAATAACCATAACCATGTCTATACAAGAAAGAAACACAGAGATGTGTCTGTGTCTCACAAAACATATATAGAAATCCACTGATGACTCGCGCGTCACAACCTGCACATAAAGGGACAAGTCACAAAGTTAGTATGATATTAATTCACATATACTTAATTAATTAAGTCAAATCACACATTATTTTTCGCGATCAAACGTCTCACCTCAATCTATCAAGGAGACTCTAAGACCTCCTAGTCTCCAGGCTCTCCTGCGGTAGCAAGATCATTCAATACTTCATAAATGCCTCTCTGATATCCATCTGTCTCCTCCTGGCATGTCGGGGCTCGATGCATTACAAGATTCTGCGTTTATACAAAAACCAAAGTAATTCAGAATACATGATTCATCGCTCTTGAAAAAAATGCCATAGCTAGGATTGGATTGGAAACTCAAAAACTCGTAGCGAAAGATGTCAAAGCCTCTGCTGCCAAGATGAGATGTGCCCCTGGTCGTTCTACGTACCTCCGCGGTAAGACGCTGTTGTCTGAACCTCGTATCCACTGTCTGCTCATCCTCCCTGATCTGTTGCCATGACTCATGTGAGATGTTCGAAGGCTTCGATGAGCCCTGCCTGAAAGCCCGACGAGTTTCATCTCGATGATGCTGCACGATGTCCCGTGCAACATTCGTGATCCACCTCCTCAGAAGCTCCTCTGAACCCGGAGCAAGCTGATAGTCTCTTATGATGGTCTCCACTATATAATTGATTTTTTTGTGATCCTGATGATACCAAGATGTCATGATGGTGCTAGAAAACACCAGCTCCGCAAGCTGGCAAACCCGTTGTCTCATCTCAATCTCAACACTATCCATGTCAACCTGTACATCTGGCAGTACAGTATAAACCTTGCAGGCACTAGGATCGTGTGCCCCCCAAGGTGTCCAAGGTGTGCTAAGAGGTGTGTCGAGAGGTGTGCTTGGGTAGGACTTGGGTCATGAACGAGGAGGGGTCAAAGCATATGTGGACCCTCCTCCACAGCAACCACCACCTCCACCTGATGATTGCCGAGATCGGCGAGTGAGCCTGTGCTGCGGAGATGCTGACATACCGCCTCTACCGTACCCCTAGGTGTCGAAGCGGTCGTGATGGGAGACCTCGCAGGCGTCGTATCCATAGGCTTCTCCCCCCCCCCCCATAGGCATCGGACCCTCGGGTGTGAAGCCGGAGGCGTGGTACCCGTACCTCTGGCTATCCAATACTAAGATACATCTGCCATCTAAGTGGGCTTCATCCGTGTGATGAAGCCCATAAATGCATCCACACTCATAGAAGCGAGATCTGACGATTGGTCTGTCATACTAAAGTCTTGCACAAAGAAAGTAAAAGAAAGCATTAGAACACCTTTGTTTAAATTAAGAAAGAGCTTAATTTTAAATCAACATCTTCACACAAACACTTATAAGCCTCGACTAGTGAGGCATCATTGATAAGATCGTGCACCGTATCATTGTCTATCTCTAACTGCACGCATAACTCTGTCCCAACTCGTTCTGCTCATTGTCTTCATCCATTGCATCTTTATCTACAAGTGTCATATATGCCTTGTCTACATCATCCCTTGTATATCTATTAGCTTCCTCTACCATACCTTGGTCCATCTCATCTAATGTCACAGTAGTATCTGCGTCGTCTAGCCGAGTTTCCTCCAGGAGCTCTTGCCCTTCAAATACTTGTTTATTTCTTGGAGCAACCTGAACCACAAACCACCATTGTTGCTCTTGAGGGTCCGTTACAAACACCACTTGCTCGTAATGTTTTGGGAGAGCAAACGTGTCGCTCACATCTGTCCAAACCTTTGTAGACTCTATCTGCACAAGCTTGTTTCCATCTCAACGTACTGTTGCATTGCAACGAGAAGTAATCACCTTGAACCACTGGACATCCAACAAAAACATCTCTAACCGTCTGAAGCTGAATTTCAAGCTATCTAACACAAGACCACAGTAATCCAGGTTGCTAGTGCTCTCATTCATGTCTCTAGCATTGGCCCTGCTCTTTTTCATGAAACTAACCATTATCCCACTGTCAAACGTGTTTCTTTTGCTGTCAATTTTTGTGTTCTGAAATGATTTCCATGCAACCACAGTGCCATGTATGTATGATACCTCCAGTCACATCCAATAGCCAACTCTTCCTCTTATGGAGATATGGGTTCTCTGATCTGTTGAGCTACTCTCACTGTCTTGTCCAACCATGCCATTGTAGGGAATTCAGGTAGAGGAGCGAGACAGTCTGGCAAGGGTAAGTGTCTAGTCATTTGGCTTTGCCTGAAATCGTGTCGCTCCTTATTGCGTCTCTCTTTCTCTTCTTCGTACCTTTCAAGCCATTTTTGCATCGGCTCTCAATTTAGTATACAAAACTTCATGATCTTTTCTCGCATGGTGTCGTCCATTTTCTTCGGCATCCCTTGCCCCTGCAGCTCATCTCCCACCAATCTTGCATCCTCCTCATCGCTCCATAGTCAAGGCATTTCTGGGTCAGAAACGGATAGAAATTTAGTCATCAAGACAAGAGACTCTTGCTCCAGTCATCCTTCTGCCATGCTCCCCTCTGGACGCGCTTTTGACAAACAAAATTCTTAAGTGTTTTCATGAACTGCTCTAGAAATAACATCCAACGGCTATGGACTGTACCTGCCACTGTACGAGCAAGTGCATTTGGATAGTTAGGGAGCTCATGGGTAGATACTTCTCAATCGTGCAAACCGCCTCAATGGAGTGATATCCACCACACTAGCTCTAAAATCTTGTATATGCAGGACCGCACTTCCTCCATTAAACACCCCTTGATCGCAATCGGAAGAATAAATTGCAAGAACTTATGCTAGTTGTGCGATTTCAGTCCTGACAATTGATCATCACGGGTGAATGCTGTCTTGAGACACCGCATGCGTCTTGTTGGTGTCCTCAACTCTGAAATCACCCTTTTGACTTTTTTTTCCTCGCTTTTTATCAATACCCATGGCACTCTTGGAAGCTTTGTTTGGCCCGCTGCATTGGTGAAAGGCCACAGCTCTGGCATCTTTCCAACTGACCGCAAATCATCTCATGAAGCTCGATTGTCTTTCATTCCCATGATTGTCTTCCAGAGGAGCTGTCCCACATTCTTGAATATATGCATTGGATCCAGCAAATGGTTAATTAGTAGATCACCCCAGTACGGCAACGTATGGAGAATGGACAAACATTTCATTCCTGAAACAGGTTGCCCCTCATGTTACTCCGATCGGTGACACCACTCTTGCACATGCATAGGACGACAATCGACGCGACCTAGCTGACCTTCGCGCAAGTGATGGCCATCTGGAAGATAATGATAGTGGCCTTGATAAATTGTCTTTTGAAGCGAGGTAGAATAGCGCACATCTAAAGACGGCCCACAAATTGGACATGCATTGTATCTCGAAGTTGTAAGCCCTGCATATATTAAAGCATGATTTAGTACTACACAAAGTTCTTGCAAATAGCGAGAATTTTGTAAATCATCCACCATTACCAAAAGCTTCACCGTATCCTGGACAATCATGCATAGTCCACATAAGAACTCCATGGATCCTTGCATGATGTTGTCCTGCTGGTTCAACCGCATCTGCTATGTCGATCCCATGCCATAACTCCTGGATCTCGTCAACTAGTGGTGCTAGATAAACATCCATGTTTTTTTCCTTGAGCTTACTAGGCAAAATCAAGCCTAATATCAAATGACCCTTCTTGATGGCAAGCCACGGAGGGAGGTTGTAATTGACAAGGCACAAAGGCCAAGTGCTCCATGACGAGCTTCTCAAGCCAAATGGATTGAATCCATCCATTGCCATGCCCAAATGTAAATTTCATGGTTCACTCTTAAAATGTGGCCAGGTATCTTCAATGTGCCTCCAAGCCTTTGAATCCGCAGGAACCCTAACTGTTGTGTCAGTGGATGTATTCATATAATGCCACCGCATCAACTTTGCAATGGAACCACAAAGAAACATGCTTTTTATCCTCGAAATAATATGGAAATACCGCAACACTTTAGCTGGCACTGACTCACCAACTACATCTTGTTTGTAGCGCATTGCTCTGCACTTAGGACACGACAGGCAATCTCCAAATTCATTGCAAAAAAGAATTCAATCATTTGGACATGCATGAATCTTGTTGTAGTCCAAGCCAACCTGAGGTCGATAGTCGCTTGGTGTCTGGCCTAGAGGGAGGCATTTCATTGCTAGCGGAGAGTAGTTGCTCCCACAACAACCCATTTAAGCCACATTAAATTAAAAGCTCCCCAAACACATCACCGTTGCAATCACAAAATCTCTTTTGTAAGTTACGCACCTAAACAAAGCAGTGACGCTTGCATCTGACCACCCGTACACTGATTGCAGATTCAAAAAAAACAGACAAGTACGAAGCACAGATATTTTGGCGCCTTCATAGATTGGTTGACGTGCCAACTTTCTTTACATGTCTTCAGGAGATAGACGCACGTCTTCTAGTGCTTCTTCATTAGCGTTCTCCTCGCTTGTCTGGAAGAAGGCATCCAGCATCTCCTCCATGCCATCGTCTTCTGTCTTCAAGCCCTCCTCTGCTTCTATCCTTGGCTCTAGATTGGTCGGACCTTCATGCATAATTCTTTTTCTCTCTCTCTCTCAGATGTAGGTGCTATGTCGCGAAAATCAATGCCCATTCCGTAGGAGTTGTATCGTAGATTCTGTATGGTTTCTCTAGCAAACTCTCCGTACTTGTGCACATGCTCATTACATATCCTATGCTTACGCAAGATTTGATACTTGCAGAGCATGCACGAGCATGCAATATTTTCCTCCATGTTAGTTGAGCACGTTGCCATCTACAATGATTATGAATGTTGTTTCAATATATATACTCCTCACAATGTAAACTACCTCACATTCTCTAGCCTTGCCTGATCTTTGCGCACCTCGGTCAAGATGTGTATGGAGATCAAGACCACTGGGTCAAAATCTCGTCTTTATTGGTCAAATCCTATATGGGTAGACACATACGTGCTCTCCCAAGTGTACATGAAAATGCATGTAGCGGGCAAAACCCCTTTGCCTCTTTTAGTTCCATAGTTTCTTCTAGAGGGAGGGAGAGATATAGAGAGAGTTTCTGGTCTTTCCACACAATTGGTCAGCCAAGCTAACCCTTTCACCACTACTTTCTCTATCTACTACTATCTCTCTCTCTCTCTCTCTCTCTATCCATCTCCGTAGCTATCTCTAGTTAATTCTCTCTCTTTCTCTACCTCTATCTCTCGCTCTCTCCCTCTATCTTCACCTCTCTCTCTCTCTCTCTCTCTCTCTCTCTCTCTCTCTATATATATATATATATATATATATATATATATATATATATATATACACACACACACACACATATATATATATATATTTCCCTATCTCTCTCTCTATATCGCTCTCTATCTCTCCATTTCTCTCTCTCTACGTACCCTCTCTCTCTCTCTCTCATTCTCTCTCTAATTCCCCTCTCTCTCTCTCTCTCTCTCTCTCTCTCTCTCTCTCTCTATATATATATATATATATATATCACTCTATTTCTCTCTCTCTCTCTACTTCCCTATCTCTCTTTCTCTATTTCCCTATCTCTCTCTCTCTCTCTCCCTCTCCCTCTCCCTCTCACTCTCTTTCTCTCATTATTTCTCTATTTCCCTCTCTCTCTCTCTCTCTCTAATTTCCTACACACACACATTTCTCTCTCTCTCTCTCTCTCTCTCTCTCTCTCTCTCTCTCTCTCTCTCTCTCTCTCTCTCTTTCCTACACACACACACACACACAACGTAGTTTGAGATAGGGAGAGAGAAAAGGGGGGGGGGGGGGGGGGGGGGGGGGGTAGAGAGAACAATACCTGCCCTACAAGTTTCCAAAGGCTAGATATGCACGCGCGCTTGTAGGCGAAAATGACCGCCTGCGTGTGGATTTTGTTTTTTTTCCCCAACTCTATCGTCGATATACGCGTCGATATACACATGAAAATATGCGTGGAAATACGCACCTTTAGACAGGCATTGCCACGTGCATTACCACGTCTCTATCGACGCGTATATCGATGAGGGGTATGCCCTTTGATATGCGCGTGGAAAGGTATGGTGCGTCGAAAAACGCGTAACATGTTGTATTGATAGACAATCGGTACCCAACAACATACACTCGCAAAAACCCAATTTTTGACACACAAGATGATGTCTCTCCATACGTTTCTGATTACTTCATACAGATGGAGGGGTACTCTTACATATTAGATCCCTCTGACCTAGGAGATTCCTAAACTGTTGTACTTGGTGAACTTGTGTATCATGTCACATAAAATGTAAAGGAGAGTCCTGAACTTCTGTACTTGAACCAAATTTGTATCGTGTCATGCACATATATAAATTATGGAAACCCACAGTTTTTGTACACTGTCTTGGAGCTTGAACTGTACTGTCTCTTTTTTGGTGTTGTCTAGTAGTTTCTAGTCTAGAAGCATCTTTTTTAAGATCCCTGACATTGGTGTTAATACAATGGTATTAGTAAGTACCAATATTGTGTGTATCTGGGTGTTTCACAGTACCTCATTTGGTACTCATAGTACCAACTTTTGGTACTTCCAAAGTACCAAATTATCTATTTGGTACTTGAACTGTACTGTATTTTTTTGAGTGTTATCTAGTAGTTTCTAGTCTAAAAGCAACTTTTTTAAGATCCCTGACATTGGTGTTAATACAATGGTATCAGTAGGTACCAGTACTATGTATCTGGGTGTTACACAGTACCTGCTTTGGTACTAGTACTCACAACACCAACTATTTACTCTCTGTTATTGGTACCAACTATTTACTCTCTATTATTGGTACTATTAAGATTGTGTTATAGTACCCAGTTTGGTAGTTTGTAGTACCAACGTTGTATGCCAAGGTTTCCTCATCATGAATAAAGATATTCCTTTCAATATATCATTTTCTCTCTCATACATTTCAGTTTTATATACTTGTCATTCTCACATATGGCACAAAGATCCCTTCACTCCCCTATTTTTCACATGGTATTAGAGTGAAGGCAAAATTTCTAGTGACAGTGAGTAATTGGAGACCCTGTTGTGTATACTTGTATTTGGTAGCCTAGGGTTGCATCTTGGATCCATGGTCTTGTGATTATGCAAAGTTGGCTAAAGTACCAAATTTTGGTACTTCTTCTCATTATTTTCGTACTGGTTAGCTCCGGCAGTGGTTTGATTGAAACATATTTTCATTCTTCTATGTGTAGTCTATTTTTGCATCTTCTCCATAGACCACTCATACATGGATCACAGAAGCATGAAAGGGGTCAAAAGCGCACAACGCAAGGGTTGTCCTTTGAATACCCATCAGCACAATGAAATGAGTGGGAGCCCACAATGCGCTCACAGTCCATTGGAGATCGTGTTGCACATCATCCACGTCAACAAGCCAAAAGACTCTCTGTGTAGTAGTACACCTGTGAGACTGATCTCTTGGCTGAAATGCTGCATTCAAAAATTTCACAGCATCAGTTGTACACTTCATAGGCCAGCCATCTAGTTTCAGTTCCCAATGTGTCAAGGCTCTCTTGATGACTGCCCCTACCCCATCATGCTCTCCTTTTCCATGCCCGGATGCTGAGAAGTTATGCATCATGTGCAAGCCTGTCTTCTGATAATACCTGGCCACAAAATAGTAAGGTCTACGTGCTTTGAATTGTGAAGCTGCACCATCTGACCACAGGCAATGGTGTTGCAAACAATGTCCTTGCTATTTTAGACACCTCTCATGAAGCAAGAGACAATGTTGTACAAACAATGTATCATGTTGCTTGTCATTGGATATGTAAAAGTGCAGCGTCTTTTGAATACCACCTGCTGCATTTCTTACATAAGTGATGTGCACAAGTATTGTGACTTGGGTAGATTACCAATGCATTGACTAAATCTCATTCTGAATTTTAAAAGAATAATTCTCTACAAAGTCAATAACTGCTACAACGACATTGCTAGGAAACTTGAGCAAACAATTCTTGAATTGTTAGGCTTGCCAACAAAAGACAAAATTGTGCTTAATGAAGCCTGTGAGGTAGGCTAAAAACACGCTAAGAAAAACAACACTTTTCATCCGTCGCACAATCAAGTCATTTCTCTTCTTCTCACTCCCACTTGCATCAAGTTCTCATGTTACAACATCCATGAAGACCTTCACAGAAACCTCCCTACTATCTTGTGCTATCTCATCTGGACAAAATGTCAACTTCCATACACCACATTGGGAGCTGTCTGCCATCAAGCATTTCTTTGCATGGTATTCACTATCTTTTGGCCTTGGGCACATGATGGATTCCCACATACTAGTGATGTGCTCACATACTACCTAGTTTGCAAAACACTCTCCTATATCATCACTTCTACAACACATGGAGCAATTGCAAAGGTGACCTTTCCCATGATGCCCAAACTTGTTTTGTCGCATCTGATTAAAAGACTCTTTGAAATAGAGTATCTACACATGGGATGCACAATAGCACATATACCGCTCTTTCAACTTCCGAACAAAGTACGGATTTAATGCCTCAAAGCATCTAAGAGACACGACCATTATAGGGTGAGTCCTCTTGAATCTTTGGTATAGCTCTACCTGTGGAACCAATACAATAAGAGTTAGAAAATTTCAACTTCATGCAAATGGTAAAATGCCATTAATGTGCAGGAGGACCAAAATTGGTTGTATACAGTACCAAAGAATGTATTGTAGAACCAAAATTGGTTTTAAGCATTACCAAAGATAGTAATGTATCAAAATGGGATGTACACACTACCAAAGCTTGTACTGTGGTACCAAAATAGGTTGTAAATAGTACCAAAGATAGTATTGTAAAAACAAAATTGGATGTAAAGAGTACCAAAGATTGTACTGTAGAACCAAAATTGATTGTAAATAGTACCAAAGATAGTAATGTACCAAATTGAACGTACACACTACCAAAGATTGTACTGTAGAACCAAAATTGGATGTAAAAAGTACCAAAGATTGTACTATAGAACCAAAATTGAATGTATACAGTACCAAAGATAGTATTGTAGAACCAAAATTAGATGTAAACAGTACCAATTTTAGTAACGTAGAACAAAAATTGGATGTAAACAGTACCAAATATTGTACTGTAGAACCAAAATTGGTTGTAAGCAGTACCAAAGATAGTACTATAGAACCCAAATTGGTTGTAAGCAATACCAAAAATTGTACTATCTGTCTGCTTTTGAATAATTTTAGAATTGTTTGCAGACGAGTAGCCATATGGAAACTTCGCAAATGCTTTGGTGATAAACAAGAATGTTTTGATACTATATAGGGAATAGTTTTGGTACTGCACAGAGACTTGGGTACTACACAAGTAAGATTTGGTAAAATAGAGTCAAGATTTGGTACTAGATATTGAGGCTTTGGTTCTTGTAGGGACAGAAAAGGTACTATACAGAGGCTTTGTACTGTACAGATAAGCTTTGGAATCACTATTATGCAACAGACTACCAAATTTGGTACTGCACAGGGGCTTTGGTTCTTTATATGATAGCTTTGGAACTACAAAGGAGTGCATTGGTATTGTATATAACCTTTGTAAGGTACTGTATACCACCACTACCATATAGAAGACTACCATATAGAAGACTACCAAATTTGGTATTGCACAAGGGCTTTGGTTCTATAAAGGATAACTCTATAACCACCCAGGAATGCACTGGTTCTATATACAACCTTTGTAAGGTATTGTACACCACCACTTCCATATAGCAGACCACCAAATTTGGTACTGTCTTGACCAAATTAGCCTTAAGAATGACCAAATAAATTACAATTGCTAAGATTTGCTGGTACCTAAGAGTCATTGAGTAGATGCACAGGCTGTTTGACAACACTTTTCCTTCCAATTCTCTTCTTACAAATTTCCTTCTTGTTTGGTTAAACTCTGGTTTCTGATGTCTAAAAGGCATACACCAAATCTCTTGTTTCATTAGTGAAAATGGTTCCTTGTGGCAATTGTCTCTCAGAAGCACTCAATGGCAACACTTCATCCTCATCTTTATTCTCCATCCTTGAAGTTGGAGCAGCTATATTCCTTTGATGGACACCGAGGACACTAGCAATTTTGGATTATTGATTCTACACTTTACTCTTGTTCAAGATCATCATGAGAGAGGTTCACTTAACAAAAGCTCACTTCTTGAGTTCGGGACCTTAATTTGAGCCAAAGTGTTGCGCACACCCGATAGAACGGTGTCCTCGATGTTGTTGAAATTTGATTTTTGTAGCTCGAAAAATGTCTGGTGGTCTAATAGTTGCTGAAATATTTCCTTTTGCTCATTCCTTGACAGCCCGCATGTTTGCCTGCGCCAACATCGTGCCACCACTGCACACATGTTCTTCCTTCACTTGGCTTTTGGTAATCGAAGTGCAAAAGAAGGATGTCATTCTTTCCTTCTCTATTCGTGTGTCTTTGCAGCCCAATAATCATGAAGAAAAGATTGATTAGTGACACATGTCTCAATGGAACTGACAATGGGATGGTTTTGTATCTGCTCATCCATGTGTGATTCCTCCTTATCCAGCTCATCGAAAGAGAGTAGCTGGCAAAATCCCTTTGTGTTAGCCATGTAGCTCATTCAACCGCGGATACACTAATCGTGTAGATGACCCTAAAAAAAAGAAGAAGACCTAGGCAGCATCCCCAATCTAGCAAAGCCACAGGTCAATGACCCTTCAGTCTAAGGCTAAGCGATGTAGGTGATCCTAGTCTTGTAGCGACCTTGCCATGAGAAACATAACATGTGAGTCCAATCACAATAGCACTTTCCATATGCACAAACAATCTTTTCCAAGCAACTCGACTGTACAGGGTCTCTACCCTTACACGTCCACCGTAAACCATCTAGGTCACTTCATGATCCAATCCCAAAAACATAAACCATAATCCAATCACATCACATGGGTGAGAATTCCACCCAACTTGGGTGAGGCACAACCAATCCTGCATGACCACTTTAGAACATAACATGGCTGTAAAAATTTTGGCAGCATAACCATATTAAAAAAAAACCATGAACCACATTGGCTTCCACCATAAAATCACAACCATAACCCATGAGGGAAACTTAGCCCTTAACCACAAATCATAATCACATTGAACTAACTTTGACACTTGGAGTTTGACATATCCTCTGTAGCCAATCAGAGTCCACACACATATGACCCTTAAGACATGATTCTTTCATGCATAAAAAGAGTCCTACCAGAAACTAATCATGATATAAAATTCCAATTTTGACAACATCCAACCATGCAAATTCGATGCATCACATCTGCACTTCACCTCCCTACAAAACTAGCACATAAAGCTAGTTTTGACCTAAAAGGTGGAAAGCAATCATAACCATGCATATGAGGCACATCAATCCATAAATTTCCATACATCATATGATAACATTCCATCACCATAAACATGCTACAAATGGAAACGTGGTTGCCTGCAAAATACCCAAGCTAATACAATATCTAGCATAAATGGACAAATCTACATACCTGGCGATTCCGATAGCACATAAACCACGATGTATGCAAACAGTGAGAGATCGAGAGCAAGACAGAACAAAGAGCACGAGCAGGCGCACCTCCTAGAGTGGAGTGCTACGCCGGCACGACGAGAGAGGAGAGAGGAGAGAGAGAAGAGAATACAGAAACGCTCGGTGCAATCTCCTCCCCTGCAAGAGTGACCATTTCCCTCTTGCACATATTTCATTTATAGATTTCTTGAATGGTCAAATTGAGTACAAACTGGCCGGTTAGTCATAAATGGCCAAAGCTCATAAAAGAGCCCTTGAATAAAATGTACGTAAAATAAAATATCCTTTTGTAATAGCCTAGATTTGTCAAGCCTTTTCCACCTGTCAACTGCAATAAATAATGAAATATCAGTTCCATAACATACCTCTCCATTGGAAAGCAATTTTCCTCAATTGCAAAGATAAGAAATTTTCAAACAATACTTGTCAAAAACAGTGATTAGAAATCTGTGTCAAAAAATTACCATATAATAAAAATAGTGAAACTTAACACCATTGCATATGCCTGCCGTCATCCAGATACTACCCATTCTAGTCTCCATACCACTAGAATAAGCAATATATGCCATACCCTTATGCCATACCCTAATGGATCAGGATATCATTGGTCACACTCATCATTGTACAAATCAATTGTCATCAATCTCAAGTTCACTTTCATAAATACTATTGCAACAGAAAATCATCATATACCAATTCCAAATCCAAATCCAAAATATCTTTCATTTTGTATACCTGGGTAACAAAATCGTACCAGTTACAGTGGTGGCCAACCACTACAGCATGATTTTGTGATCGGTGTTGCCTAAATCGGCAAATCTACACCAATAAGACCCAAACACCTGGTTCTAGGAATCGAAAAGACACATTAGGTGAATTTGGACTCACAAAGGGTCCCTTTAAGGAGTTTGACTTTACCTCTCTCTACCAAAACGGGCGCATGGATAAAATTTTGCAAACAAACTCCAAAGTTGGCGAAGGTTTGACAGTTAGAATGTCCTTTTCAAGCTCTATCTACTGATATATAGCACACCATGAGATTCCTCATAATTTAGAAGATTCTTTTTTTGATTCACTTAGATTCCGATAGAGTTGTCACATCATAGGTGAATCAAAAAAAGAATCTTCTAAATTATGAGGAATCTCTTGGTGTGCTATATATCAGTAGATAGAGCTTGAAGACAACATTCTAACTATCAGACCTCCGCTAACTTTGGAGTTTGTTTGCAAAAATTTATGCATGCGCCCATTTTGGTAGAGAGGGGGAAAGTCAAAATCCTTAAAGGGCCCCTTTGTGAGTCCAAATTTTACCTAATGTGGCACCTAAACTGGGATGGTTGGTGTTGATACCCTACCACCTACTGGTACTTTGGATCCTTTTAGATATTGTGTTCATGGAGGGAGGTGAAGTGGCATCAAAGCGGCATCAACTTATGTATGGATCAGGCAGATTGGAGTGTTCTGGATCTCTCTATTTGAAGTTAAATTCTCTTTGTTCATAGTAAAGCAGATCTGGATGGCTGGATCGATCGATCCCTACACAGGGTCCGGTGCTCTGCTAGTTATTTTGTCATAAACATTTTGATGTTATGGTATACTCATATTTTGTCATTGCATTAATACTTAATACATGGTTGCTTGTTTCATTTGGATGGGGCATTTAAAGATTCTCTATTGTCTTTTTCTCATGTCTTTGTGCACTATATTTCACCTCCAGTATCTATACTCTCTCTCTCTTCTTGCAATGTGGTGTACACATATATTCACCCTCCATAATGTTATATTATTCTTTGAGTACGCTTTCATTCATAACACCCATTCAAGGGTAGCAACTAGTCGCTAGGTGCCTCTGGAACCGGTCCGGCTCATGGCCTAAACTACATGCTTGGTCGAGCGTTGAGAACTCCTCCCTTATGCAAACACTTTCGCAACTCTGATGTATATTGAAAATTTTATAAAGGTGTAAATTGTATATTTTGTGCATAGACCCCCAGGGAGGGGTATCTCTTATTCCCATCGTGTGAGAATTGTCACCTTCTTCTACACGTATGTGATGAAGCAGTTCTTGTAGCTCCCTCTAGACTTTCAGGTTCCGACTACCTTAAGAATTTATCTACTTCTTCTTGAAAAGAAATTCTCTAGCTTTGTTTTCTTATTCTTCATCTCCACTCCCCACACTTATTCTCCACCCCCCCTTTCAACAACGGTAACAAATTGAGATGAGCTATTGCGGTCTCTTGGGCAATTCCCTTACTCAATAAGGTCTCCAAAACTCAATTCTTGCATGAAAAGTCGTGAGGTATATCGGGACTAAACCTAATTTTGTTAAAAATTCTCTTCTACATTCTTCTTTTGGTAAATTTCTAAACATAAAATGAAGATGAGCTATTTTTTGGAGAATAATGAAATACAAAGGATCTTATAATCATTAAAGTTTCTCTCTATGCATATATAATTATCCCTATCTCCTGATTGTTCTGGTCATGTATTTCATAGTTGTGTATAATCTATCAATATCACAAAATTAAAGAGCGGTTTATAAAAGTATATCAGTGTTAGAGAAATATACAAACATAATGTCTTTAGAGGCAGTTTGGAACAACTCAAAATTGTTTTACACAAAAATTATTAGATCTAAATTTAAACCATCTATATATTATAGAATATTCTTAACATAAAATACATGTAATATGTGCACATATATACAAATCCAGTACACAAATTTGACCATGAGAATATCTTGTTTGTATGAACTCTATTCAATGTAGTATAAACTAAAAAATAGTAAATCATCATGAAACAATAATCATACAAATCATAACAAATAATCGTGGAATAACACAATGAAATAATAGTCATTTTAGTCATAATAAATGATAAAAAATAATCATGGAATAGCATTGCAACATCATGGAATACATCCATGAAATGGTAACTATCTCAAACACATTATATCATGAAACAATGCCTTCACATAATGCAACAAGCATCTAAATCATTGTGAGTCAATATGAAATAGTATCACGGTATAATGAAGAAACCCCATAGAGGAATAACTCTTTTAGTCATAACAATGATCATGGAACAATACCATGGTATTATAAACTAGCTGGATAGAATAAAATCCATGACTTCATGATAAATAAAGAATCATCAAGAATAACACCATAGAATCATGGAGCAACACCATGATAGAAAATTATCATGAAACAACACCATGTAGTAACATTTTTCTTGATCATAAATGAATCATCATGGAGTAACATCACTGCATCATGGAGAAAATCCATGAACCAATAAACATCTTAAACATAACAAAATATGATGAAACAATTTCATGAAATCATGAAATGATCATCTCAATCATTACAAATCAACATGAAATAATATCATGGCATAATGAAGCAAAGCCATAGAATAATAATCATTTCAATCATAACAAATTATCATGAAAAAGTACCTTGGAATCACTCTTTCATAATAAATATATATCATGAAACAGTGCAATGACATCATGCAACAAGAATCTAGAACATTGTGCGTCAATGTGAAATAGTATCATGGCATAATGAAGAAACTCCATAGAGAAATAACTCTTTCAATCATAAAAAATCATAATGGATTTACACCATGGCATCATGACACACCACCATAGTACAATAATTATTTAAATTATAAGAAATCATTATGAAAACTCTTATGAAATAAAAACTACCTAGATCATAACGAATTATCATAAAAGCACTTAATGGCATCAGAGAATAAATCCATAGAATAATAAACATCTAAATCATAACAAAATAGCACAAATTGATATCATGACATCATAAAATGATTAACTCAATAATTACAATGAACATAAAACAACAACATGGTACAACGAATCAACTTCACGCAACAATAATTCTTTCAATTAGAATAAATCATCATGAAACAATACTACGTACAATATGAAAACGACTCTATTCAACAAAAAACCATCTCAATTATACCGAGTCATCTCATTAAAAAATGCTATGGAAAAACAAAATCAATAATAAATGATCAATGCAAACAACTTGTAATCATCCTAGAAACGCATCATGACATCATGGAACAACTCTATGAAACAATAACCGTCTCACTTCTCGATAGAAAAGAGTCATAATCATTGTAAAAACACATCATGTACTCTCATGGAACAAATCAATTAAATAATAACCATCTCAATAATAAACAATCATGAACACACATCATAAATCATGTAACAAATCTTTAAGGAATAATCATCTCAATAGCAAACGATCTATATGGAAAACTTATAATCATCATTGTCATGCATCATAACATCATAGAACAACTCCATGGAAGAATAACCATCTCAATGAAAAATAATCAGTATGAATGACTTCTAATCACCACCATGAAAATGTATCATGGCATCATGGAATAGCTCTATAAAGAAATAGTCATCACAACAAGAGGTTATGTGCACTTGTGATGGCTGTAGTGATGACAATACAATGGGTTTTTTTACCCCCTGGCATCGCTACAACCATCACCGTAGCAACAAGGACGTCGCTATATGCATATCTAAATAGCGATGCTCATAAAAATGCATATAGGGACTCATATAGCGACGCATATAGTCCTAATTTAGCAACGCATATAGCGATGTTGCAAAAGCCTATATAAAGACGCCTCTAGTGACACCCGAGAATAAAAAAAATTTGAACATTGTTTCTAGAATAAAGATGCAAAACTGCCAAAAACATTTCAACGAAAGTGAATTGATGAAAGTAATATACTGACAAAATTTTACACATCATAGGCAAAATCACTTGATTGTTAATATTTGTTCAAAAACTAATAGCTACAACACAATTGTCATTACTGAGAAAATACATCGTTGGCCAATAGTTACAAAAAAGACGTACACATGTCATCTCATTATACATCCTATGACAAAAGAAAACTAGTGCTATCTGGCTACGGATAGATTGACGGCGTCTAATCAAATGTCTCATTGCATCCAAGCGGCCTATCTGTGGAGTTCTACAAAGAAGCAAAAAGACTTTCTATAAGTTTAAACATATAATTACAAAACTAGCTTTATTCTTAGCTTATCATTAAAATACAACAAATGTAAGAGAGTACAGTGAAATACTAACCATGTCGATGCGAGAACAAAAAATGTCCATAAGGGCGTTTAAGCCCTTTCTGTCCGCATACTCGCGCTCGTATGGTGTGGGGTCACGTCATGTCATCGACCACTGTTCAAAATATACAAAGAATACATTATGTTAGAATTTAAAAGTACAATTATCCACAACTACCAAACCTAAAGGCAATGCAAAAACACTTAAAAAATCGGCCTCAAATGATTCCCACCCGCCGCTCCCTAAGTGGTGCAAGCTCCTTGCCTCTACTCTCGCTTTGGCTGCATCCTTTTGTTTCTTCCTGCTGCTCACTTTTCATTCTTCCAATATTCTTTAGCCAGGCAGTTTGGCTTGTTCCACCCATGCTTTATTTCTTTTTGCACTTCAGAACTCTCGTGCTTGCAGAATTCATGTATCCGCCCCTTCATCAGGTCTTCATTGAAGCCCTGATCCCGACTTCATACGGAAAACTCGTCATGCATCATGCATGAGACTCTCTTTCTTTAATACATTTGGCACTTCATTCTAGGTCTTTAGTATGTAGTGTCCAAACACCTGAGAGAAAAGGCCGTGCATGTGCAAGATCACCTTCTTGTGTCGTCATGCAAGACAATGTTGTCACTGATGTCGATCGAGTACGATAATCCCTCTTGCCTATGATACGTGAACCAGCTGGGTGTCCCGGCAGGGGTCTCGAAAGGCTTCGCAATGGGGGTACGATGACAAGTATCTCCATTGGAGTCAGGGCTCGAAAGTGAGGAGTGTCCACTAGGGTGACTCCAAGAGGAGTACCGAGTGGTATGTACCTAAGAACGGCCAATAGCCATGCAAAATCTGAAGTAGATGGTGATTTCGTGGCTAGTGTGGGGGCGGGAAAATAAGGGGAAGGTAAGGAGCCTCGTCAACTACAAGGCGCTGTTGAAGCATCAGCGGTGGCATCTCCGCAGCAATTGCCACTGCCTCCACTAGAGCATCGGTGCCTAGAAGAGTGTGTAGATCGTCTAGTGGACACCAAACTGTTGGAGCACACAAATCACTCTAAAATAGAGGGAGACGTTGAAGGAGTGGAACTACACGATGATGCTATAGAGAGATGACGCTCCTCGTACCACCTCCTCTACTCACGTGACAAGGAAGAAAGATACTGATCATCATCCATACCTGCATTAAACACACAAACATTAAATCTTAATGATGAATGGAGAAAAAAATCTAAACAAGTTATAATTTGATTGAACACAATTTAAATTTCTCAAGTATAGCATATAGACAAGAATGGACAAAAATCCATGTGAATACAATATATATTATGAAAAGGAGCAAAATTTCTTAAATACATTGTTTATCGATTTAAGAGGTCTCTCTCTCATCGTCGCATAGCACAGCATAACCCCCTTAGTATAACCCGCCGGATAATTCTTTGGGGGTCGTCTTCCCCATTTCGACTCAATTTGTGTCCCTTGTTGCTCTTGCTTTGCATTCTTGTACTGTAAACTCCACTTTTGCATCACTGGATTGTGAAGCATCCAAAATTGATTGATTTTAGCCTCTAAATCTACTGTCATTTTTTTCTCTACATCGAGATTACACATGACAATCCCAGATATTCGCTCATTCTCTATGGTTAGCCATAGCGTTGGTGCAGCCAAAGTTGGTCGAAGCTAGGAGGTGTTCTATGCTAAGCAGAGGGTGCAAGCAAGTGCAATGTAGGAGGCCATAGAAGGTGCCAAGGACCTGGGCAACCAAGAGGTAGCGAGAAAGTATGCTCAATTCTGTTTTTTAGGCCAAGGAGGCTCAAAAAGGGGCTCAGTGGGGGTAGCAAATGAAGATGTCCAAAGTGCCCTATCAGTGTCCTAAAATGTAGTGCTCAATTTGCTCTAGAAGCCAGTCCAGATGATGAGTCCAAAGGGCTTGTCAAACGGAGCCCCGGTGCTCAAGATATTGCAATTCAAAGTTAGAAGGTGTTGGAGAACCCCAACAGATAGGAAAGCTAGGGATAGGTGACCCAGGCAGGTGTCAGTGGATACATATGTAGTGCTTGAGTTACAGAGCATGCTTGTCTTCTCGGATTGCCAATCAGAGCTATGGTTGGGAAGTTATGGTCGTTCGAAATTTTTTTGGGGGGTCGGGTCATAGCCCATTTGCCCGCATTAGAGAACGTGATATCTGGCATCGTTTTTGCCTCGCCAAGGTTGCCGGTGATAGGGTACATCATGTGGAGCTAGCATAAACCAACGGCACGTTAATTGGATGCCCGGTCGGCGAGGTACCACAGATTAAAGTTTGGGATTGCTTTTTGAGAAAGGGTTACATATTTTTTTTTTTGTCTTTTATGACCTCGGATGGCAAGCTCAAAAAGGTCAAAAAGCAGAGAGATTTTCTCGTCCCTGGGATTGACACGGTGGGGATCTGGGGCAGGGCTTTACAGCTTGGAGATCCGACCCCGGAGCCATTACATGGAGCATGGGGAAGGTAGGCAAGAAAGGCAGTTGGTAAACTTTTATTTGGAGGATTTTCTAAGCACTAAAGCTCCATGGCTTCACGAGTTGCCACGTGGCACGCGAGCATTTCCCCACATGCGCTACTAGAAGGCATCCGGAGCCTGGGGTATTTGAGTCAGGGAGTGCGCCCTCTTGGGAGTGTGTAAAGGGAGGCGAGCTCCCTTCGCGATCCGTGAGCTATGGAGTTGGGCGCTGTCGGCGCTGCGTTGGCAGGCATCAGTGGCGCTGCAAGGCGGAGACGGAGGAGGTTTTGGCCAAGAGAAGTGGCATGGTGGCTGGCGACCAATGTGAAATGATGACGTGGTAGGCAACTGGTCCCGCGGCGCAGTTAGGCTCCAAGTTTTTGGAACAACAAAGGAGGGAAATAGCGACCTCGCTATTTCCTTCCCTTGCATGAAAGAGGGCGGTCTCGCAGCTAGTGAAGTGAACCAGAGAGAAGGTCCGAAGGCAGCCAAGAGATTAGGTGGCAAAGGGAGGGGTTCCCGCAGTAGGACGGTAAGCATAGAGAGAGAGAGAGAGAGAGAGAGAGAGAGAGAGAGAGAGAGAGAGAGAGAGAGAGAGAGAGAGAGAGAGAGAGAGAGAGAGGACAAATGAAAGGGGCAAGAGGCCGCCCGTTCCAAGGCCGTCTTGTCAAAGCAAAGGCCAAGGCAGGGCTGGTAAGGGCGAGAATCAAAAGGGGAGACCAAAGGAGCAAGGTGGAAGCCAGACCAAGGCAAAGGAGGGGAGAGAAAAGAAGAGAGAAGAAGGCCAAGTGTGAGTCGGACAAAGAGGACCAAAATTGGGCCAAAGAGGAAGTGCAAGGAGAGAAAATAAAAAAATAAAAATAAAGAGAAGCCAAGGGGCAACAACGACGTTGCTATTGCACCCCCAAGTATAAAGAGAGACAGAGAGAGTAGAAGGAAAAAGCAAAGCGGCTACCCCTTCCAAAAAATGCGAAATCAAGGTACCAGATGGACCAATTAAAATGTAAATTCCAAAATTAAAGGCCCCCCCTATAAAGATCAAATTGTGTCAAATTGGGGCCTTTTTTCTTTGCTTTTTTTGTGCCATTTGAAGTCTACAAAGTGGAGTTCTCAAACAAGCTAGCCCCTTTCTAACTTTTTTTTGAAAAAGGCCATAGTGATGGCAGTGCAAGCCAGTGTACATGCCTTTTGAAATGCAATCAAACCACTGTTTCCCCATCTTGCTGTTGTTTCCCCTCCCCCCCTTGTCTTTCTCCATCTCTAGTGTTTCCCCTCGGTGCCAATTGTGTGGAAGTGTGTGCCCCCCCGGACCGAGAGTGTTTTATGTGAGAGAGTGAGATTGAGCGGTTGTGAGTGTGTGTAAGGGTGGAGACAGATTGTGGCAGCAGGTGTGCGTTGTGTGGTGGATTTGTGGAGTGTGTGAGGAATGGAAATTGGGCAGGCGACGGTGTGCTGGTGTAAAGTGTATTTTTGAAGGTGTTTCTCAAGAGGATAGGGGTGATATATGTGGATACCCTGAGCTATAGAGAGGCCTTTGTGTTTGTGCCGCGTGTGTTCCCCCATTCCCCCTCTCCATCTTCTTGTGCCCCCATGGAGGAGCACACTGATTGCTCCCAGTTAATAAAAAAGAAGTAGTTTTTTGCTTTGGAAGTCATGGCAGCTAGAAGCTATGGATCGATTTTCACAAGCAAAGAGAGCCCTGACGAGTGGATGTCGGAATTCGAGCTATATATGCTATCATTGTGTATGCCGAACGAGGATATAAAAATGCAGACTTTTCCTTTGGTGATGTGTGGTAGAGCTAAAGCATGGTACGAAGCGTTAGAAGACGATCCGAAGCAAGAATGGACAGCTCTACGGCCGAGGTTTCTTCATGATTTTTGCAAAGAGTCATCCCTAGTCGTGATGGATGCAAAGTTGAAGGCGCTTAAGCAAGATGTAAGTGAAGAGTTCAATCTGTTTTTAGTTCATTTTGAAGAGTGTTGGGCAGAATTAGCAACAGCCATGCAGTTGGCTAATGGAGACTACTTCAAGCTGGATAAGTTCATGGCATGTCTGCATCCCAAAGTGATAGAAAAAGTCGTTTTCGAGAGTTTAGAGAATTACAATGGTGCGGTAGCCATTTCGTGATCAAAGAGCAGAAAGATAAAGAAGAAGATAGAGCAGGGTGTCTCAAGCTATGAGACAATGGCCCATGTTCACCGCAAAATTGGGTACGCAGGGTCAAAGATTTGTCCGAGCAAATGCAGGAGTTGCGGCTCAGTGTTATGTATAGAGGAAAACTAAGAGGAGCAAGGGATAGGGCAAGGCCACTGCCAATTAGATGTTACAATTGCGAAGAAGAAGGGCATTAGGCACCCGATTGTCCTCAACCACGGAGAGAGAGAGAGACTGGAGGTATCTTCCCGCTATTTGGTAGAAGGCGAGGTCAAGGACAATTCAATGGTCCAAGAGAGAATCCTGTGCAACCAGATCCCCCAAACGGAGGTGAGATCCCAAGAGTGAATATTATCGGGGTGGATAAACAGGGTGTCAAAGTTTTGGTCAATAAGAGATCAAGAGTTGAGAGAGAGAGATGGAGACAGAGTAGGAAACCAAAGCTTGCAAAGGAAAAGAGAAGGTGTATGAATGTAGAGAGCAACCCGAGCCTAGCAAAAGAAGGAGGCATTGCAAGATCAAGCAGGCGGATTTCCAGCTAAGGCGTGTCTATCCTGAGTACAATTTGATAAGTGATGTTTAAAATTAAAAGGCAAACATTACTTTGGTCAGCTGTTAGCTTTAATTCCAAAGTTAAGAAGGCAGTGATCCTCAAGTGTTAGCACCAGGCTGCCAAGAGCTAAGGGAAATGTGCAAGCAATGCAAAACATGGCTTTGAGGGTAGGTAGCCCCACTAATGTTCTTCCACTTGTGGATGCTATTATAGAAAGAGGATGCAGGTATAAGCCTACATAGACGATGGAGCCCAGGTTTATGTCAAGTTTTTGGTCAACCGACCCGTCCAGTTTTGACCGTCTCGAAAAACTGCACCCGTATCCCAAATTTGAAAAGATGCATTTTCGGACCCCGGGGGCTGCTAAATATGGCAGGTACTTGAACCAGTACGCCTTAGTTAGAGCTTAGTATAGCAATTTACGGCATTAAATTCTGACTCGTATGGGCAGTTTTAGCTTAAAACCATTTTTTCCTAAAATTGTGCGGGGAGGCACCAGGGCTCGAGGTTGTGTGGGAGCAGGTTCAACGCCACTCTGAGCCAGCTTTAGCAGCTAGGGGGCGCCCTCTTGCCTTGTAGGAGTTGTAGGAGAGTTTCCATGCTAGAGAGTGGGTGTGAGAGCCAGTTAAACTAGCTAACTGGACACTTGGTGGGAAGGCAACTAGACTTGCCAATGCATTAACTGAGTGCTCACTCAGATGCTTATAGAAACCTAGATCGATTCAGCCTTGAGGAGCCTATTTAAAGGTGTGCTCACACACACACAAACACACACACACACACACACACACACACACACACACACACACACACACACACACACACACACACACACACACGCACACACACACATGCTCACAAACACACCCAGTACACACACCTTGGGAAGGTGCTGCCGGCTCACACAGTTTTTAAAGGAGAACCAAGGAGGGAAGTGTTGCCAAATTCTCGTCTTGAGAACTCATTTGGATCAGAAAATCGAGAGGATTTTCAGCCCCTAGTCACAGTAATCATGATTTAATTTATGCTCATCTGTAAACCTCTTCATCATTCTCTTAAAATTCTAGTCTACTATGCTTAATCCTAGCTATAATTCCCGATAGCTGCTCTCTAATTTTACATAGCTATACTCCATTACATCATCATCATCCAATTAGCTAATTTATGCAGCCATTCATCACTCTTAATCAATGATTAATACATGATTAGGAGAGATTTCTCTCTCTAGGCTCCATAGTAATTAATTGACAAGCCGATAATAATGTAGATTTGATGAAATTAATTCTTTTACCACTCAATAGTGTTGTAATTAAGTTCGATTCAATTTTCTCACACATTAAGATGTGATTAAGGCAAAAATTAATCCATCATTAGGCCACCAAGAAGGGAATTTTCTGTCACCTCTACATGCGGTAACTCTACATCTTTCTAATTGCACTAGGAAAGTGATTGAGCTTGCTTACTCCATCTCTCTTGTAAATTAATTAGTAGAATTCTGAAATTCTTAATCATCTAAACCAAGTGACTAACTTTAGAGCTGGTTCCCATAAGACAAGTAAAGTATTACCCATAAAAATTACTAGGTCTCGAAGGAAAAATCTAACCCTCTTGCATAAGGAGGATTGTTCAATGATTTTAATCTGGCATTTGGATTGTTATATATGATACTCTCGGACCTTAGCTCTTTTTTTCAAGTTTATCATTTAATGTAGTGAGTACAAAATGGCCCCGGTTAAGAGAACTCTCTTCGATGGTGCCCATGACCGTGAGGCGGGAACGAGCAACGTGAATCGAAAAGGAAAATCTCCCATGGACGAACAAGCACCGGCCATCTCACGAGCTATTGACAAAGAAATGGAAGAGGTAGGTCACAATTTTATTCAGTTGTTTAATTTAACATTGCACACGTTTAGCTAGGAAAGAACATATCCCCAAACATGTTGGAGAAATCCTATGGAAACCTCGGCATTTGAATTCATTTGTACATTTAAGTCTAAAGTAGGAAAGAAATGGTTGACGGATATACTGTTTGCAATAGGAAAGAATGCCTGCTAGGGAAAATTTAGCTCGGCATGTTCATTCTATTTCCAATGTTGAACTAATCCTGAACCCCCTCCTGATCACAAGGGGCAGAGTTCCTGGTTAAGGGCTCTTGAATCCACGGCTTTCTTTCTATGAGGTGGATACCCACGACTTGCTTTCTATGCGGTGGGAAACCACGTCTTGCTTTCTATGCGGTGGGAATGTCCATGTCGTGCTTTCTATGCTGTGGACATACCTAGGTGTATGGACAACTAGGAGACAACGGGAGAAATACACTCTCTCTGGAGGGGGGATGTTGTACCTCCAGAACATTGGAATTTTAATGAATAAGTTTGAGTAGAATTTTTACTAGAGTATTGTCTTGGTGCCGCTTTGCAATATTGATTGAAGGGCTGTCTTAATGAACATTGTGATTCAGAATCTAATCAAGGAATGTTTATATTGAAAAATCATTGTGGTAGTAATTAGGAGACAGAAGGAAGTGTGAGTGTGGGGAGGCTTGGCTCAGGTGGCCAATGCCTATGAGAAGGGTGGTCCCGATTGGTGGGAAACTCTTTGTCCCCATAGCGTTTAATATAGATACTAGTAATACTCATTGCCGCTAGAGCGGTGAAGACTCAAGTGTACGTGCCTCTGAAACATGGGGAAAAAGGCACTCAAGGTTTCTCTCCTCTTGGAAGGTGGGTCTTAGGATCGCTAGATAGGTTAAGTACGCTTCCTCTGCGAGGTGGAGCTAGATCTCATTACTAGTAGGCTCGAACTCGACTCACTTTGTGATGAGAGATCGTCTGCTAGTTGAACCCTAAACCACTTTGTTTGCTTCCGCTATAGATCTAGTGGCCACCAGGTTCACCATCAGATCCGTCATTTGATACGGCGGGGTGGGGACCTCACACCTGGTATCAAAGCCTAGGTTAGACTGAGAAGTGAAGTGGTATTGTTTGAATATTTAAAAAGGAACTAAAAGGATATAGGTAGCTGATCCGAATTCCATGTATTCGTGTTCTAGGAAGATCACATGCTAGAATATCGAAAGTTCCAAATGTTTGAGCTTATTTACGAGCAAGCTCGATGATCCCCAGTTTACCAATTCAGGCGAGATGTTATGGAGATACTGATGAATGCTCATACGCCACACTCCACTCGCATCGATAGAGGATGGGGACTTGATTGGACACTTGCAGGAGGGATTTACTACATCAACGCTCGGAAGCTAGGATGCCTGGATACTGATTTGAAGAAGATACGTTGGGAAGAAGAGTTGAGGGTGGTGGAGATATTCTACTTGCTGCCTACTCGATTGGACCTGACTGTCTCATACGACACCAATCAAACCTTCAACGACTGGCTCTTGGAGAAGGTCACCAATGTAATCCCAGCAAACAGAGTCAGAACTTTTGGAGTACCAAAATACGAATCCCGGCTTGACACCATAGTTTATTATCCACTCAAGGATGAGTATAGGAACTACTTCACGAACAAAGTAGTGCATCATGTGAACACAATCTCCTAGGCGTATCTTATACGCAATCCAAAAAGCCATGTAATAAATTGATCATCACTTATCCTAAACCTTGAGGGGTTTCGATTGTAAAAAATTTCCTTCAATAAAGTGCTTTTTGTCTCTGAATCTTTTTCTCTTGATAAAGTGGGATCTTGAATTTTATTTAAAGTCTCGTATCTATTTTGAAAATCCAAGTAATGGTATCAAGAATCTCGTATAATCCATGTAGGCACCGCCTGTTGCTCTATACTCGGCAGCGCAAGAGAAGAAGCTCCTCCTTAAGTAGGCCCAGCCTCCACTCTTTAAGGGCAAGGGGGCAAATGTCGAGAGAGATGCGGAAGTGTGGATGGAAGCCATGGACGATTACTTTCAAGCTGCGTGAACCCAACCCATAAATTAGACCATTCTTGCGATGTTCCGCTTGTCTGGCAATGCCAAGATATGGTGGAAGCAACATTGCAGGGACCTCGATATTAAGGGATCTTCCCAATCCTTGAAAGATATCAAAGCTGCAATAATGGGACGTTATTTACCACCTACCTATAAAACCTTGAAGATGAATGAGTTATTTTCACTTCGGCAGCTGACTTCATCTATCGAAGAGTATTATGCAAACTTTGTCACTCTTCGGAGATATGCTCCTAAGATGAACTTGGAACAACAAGTATCGAGGTTCTGCCAAATCGACCCTTTGAATACTCGGTTGGAAGCTCTCAGGCCAACAACACTACAGGATGCCTTGTTGAGGGCCAAATCTCTAGCTCTAGTTGAAGTACAAAAAGTTAATCATAATAGGAGGAATCATTGGTCAAAGAGGGCAAGGACAAATGCTTGGAATAACAAACCAACCAACCAAGCATATGACCAGCGCCCTATTGTGGCTACCACCACAACCATGGAGTTCCCAGATGTTCGATGATATGGTTGGGGCGAGTTTGGACATTACAGATCCAGGTGCCCTAGGAACACTCAGTCAACCAGCGCCAATGCCATACCCTTGAATGCCCATGGGTGTGGCCAACCTAATGGAAGAGGAGGACGTGGAAGGATGAACAGAGGGCGAGGGCGTGGAGCTACCGCCAGAGTGAATGCCGTTGTGGTATAACCAACTGTGGGTGACGAAGCAGTGGAGAGAGCAACCTTGCATGCTGCAATTGACAACCCCAATGGTTGCGAGCAATACGCAGTCATTCATACGCCAGGTTGTCTCAATGGTGAACAAGTTAACTTCATTATAGATTGTGTAGTACTCTTTCATTTCTTTCACCCAGATGCATGAGGAAGCTAAAGCTAGATAAGTATCCAACAAGAAAACTAGTTGTAGAGTTAGCAAACGGTAAGGAAGTAGTATCTCAACACTCTACAGGAAAAATTGACTTTGATTTAGGGGGACACCCAACCTCTACCCAATTTTGAACCCTACCCTTAGGATTCTTTGATGGGATACTAGGGATGGACTGACTAAAGCAAAATAAGGCCCACATCCATTGTGCACAAGGGAAGTTTACCTTTACAGATAACTTGGGTAATGAAGTCTTAATCCAAGGGGAAAATGGGAGACCTAGGGCTACTCTAGCTAAGGCCACCATACTTTTGAAGCGGCTAAGAAAGGGGCAGCAAATTTATGTGGTAAAGCTCAATAAGGTGGACCAATCAGATACCTCACTAATTGGTTGAGGGAGTATGATGATGTATTCCCTGAAGACCTTACGAATCTTCCGCCACATAGAGAGGTAGATCATGAGATTGAGACTATCCCTGTGAACCTATCTCTAAAAGACATTATAAAATGTCACTTCCAGAGGCCATCGAACTCAAGGAACAACTTAGGGAACTCAATGAGCAAGGATTCATTCGACCCAGTACTTCTCCTTTGTTATTTTTCAAAAGAAGAAGGATGGAACCTTAAGGCTATGCATAGACTATCGTGGACTAAACTAGGTAACTTTCAAGAACAAGTATCCAATTCCAAGGATCGACGAACTCTTGGACAAGCTCCATGACGCCAAAATGTTTACAAAGATTGATCTAAGGTCACGATATTACCAAATCAGGATCAAGGAATCAGATATTCCAAAGACAACTTTCAACACTAGGTATGGACACTACAAATTCACAGTAATGCCTTTTGGTCTAACAAATGCTCCTGCAAGCTTCAATCGACTTATGCAGGATATTCTCAGACCTTACCTGGATGATTTTGTCTTGGTTTTCTTTGATGAAATTCTGATCTATTCTAAGAACGAGGCAGATCACGAAGAACATGTTTGCAAAGTACTTGATCTTCTTCGGGAACACCAACTTTATGCTAAAGAGAGCAAGTGCACCTTTTGCTCACCAAAGGTCGATTATCTTGGATTTGTCATATCGATCGAAGGGATTTCAGTGGACCCCAACAAATTCAAGGATATCCTTGATTGGCATCAACCATCCACCGTCAGTAAAGTAAGAGGATTTCTTGGGATAACGGGATGGTACAGGATTTTTGTCAAGGATTATGCACATATTGCTGCACCTTTGACGGAACTCCTGAAGAAAGGAATGAGGATCGAATGGAAGATCGAGCACGAGTCTAGCTTTGCTAAGCTAAAAGAATTCTTGGTCTTGGCTCCTATTTTAAAGCTCCCAGATTTTAGTAAGAAATTTGAAGTATCGACCGATGCTAGCAAATTTTCTCTAGGCGGAGTTCTTACTCAAGAAGGAAGACCGGTGGCGTATACTTCACGAAAGCTGAGGGATCATGAGAAGAATTATCCTACTCATGATTTGGAACTTTTAGTAGTTATACATGCGCTGAAGTCATGGAGAAATTATATTCTCGGACGCAAGTTTCAGCTGGTTACAGATCACAAGAGCTTAAAATGGATTTTTACTCAACCTATTCTCAATATGTGACAACGGTGATGGATAGAGCTATTACAGGAATACGACCTTGACATAAAGTATAGACGAGGGAAGGAAAATGCAGTTGCAGATGGTCTTAGCCGAAAATCTTTTCTCGGGGCTATCTCTATTCCGAATAACCCTATCTGGGATAGAATCAAAGAAGCATCCTTGGTAGATCCAGAGTACCAACGTATAGTATCATTAGTCCACCAGAAAAAGATGCGTGAAGCTAAATATTACTCTCTTATGGGAGGATGTATTTACTACAGACATAGACTCTGTGTACCCAGAGACCCAGCTTTAAAGAAGGCTATTATGTATGAAGCACACGATAGCCCTACATCTAGACATCCAGGCTATGCTAAAACTCTTCATGCTCTTAAGAGGAGTTATTTTTGGTTTGGAATGAAAGGAGACATACTTCGCTATGTGAGGCAATGTCTTTCTTATCAGCGGATAAAAGCTGGAAGGATCAAGTTACCAGGGAAACTTCAACCTCTTGACATACCCCAGATGAAATCTGAATGCATCAGTATGGATTTTGTTACAGGATTACCTTCTACAGGAGGTTATGATTCTGTTTTCATGGTTGTTGATATGCTCACAAAAGTGGCCCATCTAATACCCGTAAAGACAACCTTTACTGCTTGAGATATTATCCGGGTATTCATCAATGAAATTTTTAGGTTACATGGTTTACCCAAGCGTATAGTTAGTGATAGAGATGCCAATTTTACATCAAAATTTTGGACTTCTCTTTTCCAGTCTATTGGGTCACAATTAGCCTTCAGTACAGCGTATCATCCGCAGAGAGACGGGCAGACTAAAAGAGTAAATCAAGTCATTGAGGACATTCTCAGGGCCTATTGTTCACTAGAGCCAAAGAAGTGGTTACAATATCTTCCTTTGGTAGAATATGCTTATAATTCTTCCGAACACAGAAGCATTGGAATGTCACCCTTCAAAGCTCTTTATGGACAAGATTGTTTAGCACCACTGAACTTCTCAGATCCAACCAGCAGGGTAGAAGCTTTTAGGAAGATGTTAGAAGATATGGAAGCTCAGACTAGAGCTATTTGCCAAGACATTCATGCCGCTCAGGATAGACAGAAGCACTATGCAGATAAGAACTGTTCGGAAAGAACTTTCAACGAAGGGGATAAGGTTTTTCTGCGAGTCCGACCAAAGAAAAGCAACTTATCTCTAGGAAGATATAAGAAGCTAAGCCCAAGGTATTGTGGATCATTCGAGATCATTAAGGTTGTGAGTGACCAGGCCTACAAGCTAAAGTTACCTGCAAACTTGAAGGTTCATGATGTATTCCATGTCAGCTTACTCAAACCCTCTATCCCTAATCCTAACCAATTCTTGGACTCAGATCAGATAGTCATGCCAGCACAAGGAATTCTCAAGATTCAACCTGATTACGTACTTGAAACAAGCGAAAGGAGGCTACGCAACAGAACTATCACGGAGCATCTAGGAAAGTGGAAGGATTACCCTGAGGAAGGTGCAACTTGGGAGGACGAATCAATGCTCATAAAAGATTACCCAAACACATTCTTGAAATGAGGACATCTCAAATTTTTCACGTTGGGGAGGTTGTAAGGTCTCTGACCCCGACCAAAAAGAGCACCATTGTACCATGAAATAAACATAATGAGAAAAGTTATTATTTTTAGCAGTTTTCCAAATTCTGTCAGTGCCATGATGTTTAGAATGTTTTAAAGCTTCGAAATGTGAATTAAAATAATTTTTGTAAAAAATTTCCAAAAATAGTAAGTTTTTGGTCAACCGACCCGTCCAGTTTTGATCGTCTCGAAAAACTACACCCCTATCCCAAATTTGAAAAAATGCATTTTCGGACCCCGAGGGATGCTAAATATGGAAGGTACTCGGACCAGTACGCCTTAGTAAGAGCTTAGTATAGCAATTTACGGCATTAAATTCCGACTCGTATGGGCCGTTTTAGCCTAAAACCAATTTTTCCTAAAGTTTTGCGGGGAGGCACCGGGGCTCGAGGCTGTGTGGGAGCAGGTTCCAGGCCACTTTGAGCCAGCTTTAGTAGCTAGGGGGCGCCCTCTTGCCTTGTAGGATTTGTAGGAGAGTTTCCATGCTAAAGAGTGGGTGTGAGAGCCAGTTAAACTAGCTAACTGGACACTTGGTGGGAAGGCAACTAGACTTGCCAATGCATTAACTGAGTGCTCACTCAGATTCTTATAGCAACCTAGATTGATTTTCAGCCTTGAGGAGCCTATTTAAAGGTGTGCTCACACACATACCCAATACACACACACACACCTTGGGAAGGTGCTGCCGGCACACACAGTCTTTGAAGGAGAAGCAAGGAGGGAAGTGCTACCGAATTCTCGTCTTGAGAACTCATTTGGATCAAAAAATCGAGAGGATTTTCAGCCCCTAATCACGGTAATCATGATTAAATTTATACTCATCTGTAAACCTCTTCATCATTCTCTTAAAATTCTCGTCTACTATGCTTAATCCTAGCTATAATTCCCAATAGCTGCTCTCTAATTTTACATAGCTATACTCAATTACATCATCATCATCCAATTAGCTAATTTATGCAGCCATTCATCACTCTTAATCAATGATTAATACATGATTAGGAGAGATTTCTCTCTCTAGGTGACATAGTAATTAATGGACAAGCCAGTAATAGTGTAGATTTGATGAAATTAATTCTTTTACCACTCAATAGTGTTGTAATTAAGTTAGATTCAATTTTCTCACACATTAAGATGTGATTAAGGCAAAAATTAATCCATCATTAGGCCACCAAGAAGGGAATTTTCTCTCACCTATGCATGTGGTAACTCTGCATCTTTCTGATTGCACTAGGAAAGTGATTGAGCTTGCTTACTTCATCTCTCTTGTAAATTAATTAGTAGAATTCTGAAATTCTTAATCATCTAAGCCAAGTGATTAACTTTACAGCCGGTTCCCATAAGACAGGTAAAGTATTACCCATAAAAATTACTAGGTCTCGAAGGAAAAATCTAACCCTCTTGCATAAGGAGGATTGTTCAATGATTTTAATCTGGCATTTGGATTGTTATATATGATGCTCTTGAACATTAGCTCTTTTCTTCAAGTTTATCATTTAAAGTAGTGAGTACAAAATGGCCCCGGTTAAGAGAACTCGCTTCGGTGGCGCCCATGACCGTGAGGCGGGAAGGAGCAACGTGAATGGGAAAGGAAAATCTCCCATGGACGAACAAGCACCGGCCATCTCACGAGCCATTGACAAAGAAATGGAAGAGTTAGGTCAAAATTTTATTCAGTTGTTTAATTTAACATTGCACACGTTTAGCTAGGAAAGAACATATCCCCAAACATGTTGGAGAAATTCGATGGAAAGCTCGGCATTTGAATTCATTTGTACATTTAAGTCTAAAGTAGGAAAGAAATGGTTGACGGATATACTGTTTGCAATAGGAAAGAATGCCTGCTAGGGAAAATTTAGCTCGGCATGTTCATTCTATTTCCAATGTTGAACTAATCCTGAACCCCCTCCTGATCACAGGGGGCAGAGCTCCTGGTTAAGGGCTCTTGAATCCACGACTTTCTTTCTATGAGGTGGATACCCACGACTTGCTTTCTATGCGGTGGGAAACCACGTCTTGCTTTCTATGCGGTGGGAATGTCCATGTCGTGCTTTCTATGTTGTGGACATACCTAGTTGTATGGACAACTAGGCGACAACGGGAGGAATAAACTCTCGCTGGAGGGGGGAAGTTGTACCTTAGAACATTGGAATTTTAATGAATAGGTTTGAGTAGAATTTTTACTAGATTATTGTGTTGGTGCCGCTTTGCAATATGGATTGAAGGGCTGTCTTAACGAACATTGTGATTCAGAATCTAATCAAGGAATGTTTATGTTGAACAATCATTGTGGTAGTAATTAGGACACACAAGGAAGTGTGAGTGTGGGGGGTCTTGGCTGAGGTTTGCAATGCCTATGAGAAGGGTGGTCCCGATTGGTCGGAAACTCTCTGTCCCCATAGCGTTTAAATAGATACTAGTAATACTCATTGCCCCTAGAGCGGCGAAGACTCAAGTGTACGTGCCTCGGAAACATGGGGAAAAAGGCACTCAAGGTTTCTCTCCTCTTGGAAGGTGGGTCTTAGGATCTCTAGTTAGGTTAAGTACGCTTCCCCTGCAAGGTGGATCTAGATCTCATTGCTAGTAGGCTCGAACTTGACTCACTTTGTGATGAGAGATCGTCCGCTAGTTGAACCCTGAACCACTTTGTTTGCTTCCGCTATAGATCTAGTGGCCACCAGGTTCACCATCAGATCCGTCGTTTGATACGGAGGGGTGGGGGCCTCACATTATCCAATCATTTTGGGTAGGCCATGGCTTTTGGCAATAGGAGCTAAGCAAGATTGGGAGAGCAAAGTGTTCACCTTGCTTGACAAAGAGAGAGGAAGGCAGATTGTGCTGGATTTGAAGACCAAGGAGATCAGTTCTTGTCTCATGGAAGTTAAAGATGAGGGGGATACGAGGAGCTACAAGTAAGAGACAGAGACGGGCTATGATGAAGGCTATACTAGCATAGATGAAGAGCAGATCAAGGACGACATGATGAAGATAGACGCAGACTTATTCGGAGTCACCATATCTGAATCCCCACCTAAAGAAAAAGGTATGCAACTTTAAGCTCATGGTTTAATCATAGAGGAGGTTTCAAGGATGTTGAGTGAAGATTTAACCAAAGGTGAAAAGGAAGGTTATGTTCAACTATGTGAGTCCTATCCAAATCTATTTGCGATGGAGTACAAGTATTTGCGAGGTGCAAAGGGGGTAGAGCACAAGATTGTTCTCCACGAAGGGCATAAGCCTAAAGCACAGAACGTGAGGAGACTAGGGGAAATCCAAAAAGAGTCCCTTTGGCAAGAGATCAATAAGTTGCTGGAGGCAGGCATCATATTCCCTGTGAAAGAGTGGGTCTCTCTAGTGGTCATAACCCCTAAGAAAAATGGAAATGGAGAGTGTGTGTCGACTACAAACCACTGAATGCTGCGACCAAGAGGAATCACTATCCCTTGCCATTTCAAGACGAAATCCTAAACCAGGTGGCTGGGCATGAAAGATACTCAATTATGGATGACGTTTTGGGATTCTTTCAAATAGGGATTGCACTTGAAGACCAGATGAAGACTACAATCATATCTCCATGGGGTTGTTTCACTTACCGCAGGATGCCGTTCAGATTGGTGAATGCGTATACCACCTTCCAGATTGGATGAACAGGGTATTTGGTCCATACTTGGGCCGTTTTAATCAGGGTCTTCATGGATGATATAGGTTGCTACAATTCAATATTGAAGCACTTATTGAATCTATAGTTATGCTTTCAAAGGCTAGATGAAGAAGGAGGTCAGTTAAACCCCAAGAAGTGCAAGCTAGCACAGCCTCGAGTGCAGCTTTTAGGTCATGTGGTGTCACAAAACGGTATAGAAGTTGATCCCAAGACGGTAAAGGAATTGGTGTTCATGGAGAAACCATCAGATGCTCAAGGTTTTTCTTTGTTTGTTCATAAGCTAAAGTATCTATGACCTTTCTTTTGGATGCTGTTGCAATATGTGCATCCTCTTCAAAAGAGGGCTCAACAGGTGCATGGTTATGAGTGGGATGGGGAAGATTAGGAGGCTTTTGATAGGGTCAAGGAGATTTTGTGTCAGTTTCTAGTGGTGTGTCCTCCCAATCGAGAGGACAACTTTTATGTAGGCTATGACGGTGGGCACATTTGCTATTGGAGTGGTTCTACTGCAAAAGGTAGGGAGAAGCTAAAAGCCGATATACTTCAAGAGCAGGGTGATTAGCCTAGGACCGGGTACCTACACCGAGGTAGAGCAATGGGTGATGCTCTGGTCTTCGCTTGCAAGAAATTCAAGGTGCATTTGATTGTGTGCAAGTTTTTTGTGTTGACAGCTAATAATCTATTGCGAGAGGTAGTGCTACATTGAAAGCCAGGAAAGAGGATTATGAAGTCGGTGTTGAAGCCACAAGAGTTTGAGTTTGAGTTCAAAGTAGATCACACGATTCGGTCTCACTTGGAAGACATCCTTGTCAGCAAGGTCGTTAATTTGCGGGCCTATCCAAGGGTGGTGCGAGATGAAGCTAAGGAGGAGCTTTATGTGGAGAATTATTTTACAATGTGGTTCGATGGAGTGTATTGAAGGGTAGTACAAAAGGCAGGAGGAGGTGTGGTAATACACGACCCACGAGGCAAAGCTATATTTTTTGAAGGCGTATGATCTGGAGGATGTCCACACCAATAATGAGGCAGAGTATCTCACTTTGCATCTAGGTCTAAAGCAGTGTATAGAGTTTGGCATTTCAAGGCTGGTAGTGAAGGGAGATGTGTTGCTAGTCATCAAGCAACTGTTAGGCCAATGTCAGGTAAAGTGCAACTCATTGAAGCATTGGTTCTTTTCCATCAAGAAGATGCTGAAGTCTTTTGAAGAGGTCCAATTTAAGCCTGTGAGAAGAGAGTAGAACCAAGAGGTGGATCAGCTAGCAAGTAGCAAAGTGCAAGTGCATGTTGCAGGTCTATATGTGGCCCTAGCCACTTATGCAGGTAGGGATACTTTAAAGGATATTGAATGGTTTTTTAGTACAGGCAATGTTCAGAGGGTTTGTCCAAGTTGTAAAGGAGAAGAGTGGTGCAAAAGGCTCGCAAATTCACACTGGTAGGTGAAGATCTTATGAACTATTGGCGTGACGGAGTACTTACGAGGGTGATGTACAAAGAAGATATACGAATGTTGCTAGAGAAATGCTACAAAGAAAATGGACATCAGGGCAAAGACCACGTTCTATTTCAAGTGATTAGAGTAGGCTTTTGGTGGCCTTCCATTGTGAAGGACGTACATTACTGGTGCAAGACGTGCCACGAGTGTCCCTCCACAACGTTTAGTTTGGCAGATAGTATGGAATCTACATGGATCTCCTTTTTTGAGATCCATTGCACCAACTTTGCAAGTTTGTAGATTGTGGTATAGACGTCAGGAGACAAACATCCCAGAATGGCCACCGGTAAAATAAATTGCAAAAGACGCCTAGCAATAATATTAGAGTCCACACAAGGATATGTTACACAATTCCCACTATGATATATTTCACTTCAAACATACCTAACACATTTTATGCTAGTCCTGTGACTTCAAACCACTAAGCTTCCCTTCTTTAGTGAAACATGTTCGGAGTGAGTACATTACACCAGTGGGCATCCGCAAGGAGTGAATGATCTCTTTTATTCTGCATTATTGGCCTCTTGTCAAAATCCATGGCGCTTTAGGGAGTTTTATCAATCTGCCGGGTGCTACGTGCGGCCAATATTTCTCCATATGATCCACATTTCTAAGGTCAATTCTGGCCCCCAAAGTATCTTTCTTACAGATGAGATGGTTCCACGGAAGATTAATCACATTCTTGAAATGTGCATTGAATTGCGAAAGTCATTGATCATGAGTCTGGGCCAATATGGTAACTCGTACCATCGAGAGAGTCTCTTCATCCCTGGGGGCAAACGGTCATCACACATCTCCTTTTTCTCTAGCCATGCTCGAGCAGACATCCTCGGTGTCTCTCTTCCCAAAAAACCATCGCGTAACTCGTGATTCTCTGGAAAATTCACTTGATGACCTTCGTAGAGTTGCTTCTTCGTCAAGGCCCCCCTGACATGCATTAAGTCTAGGTCCACATGTGACACATGCTCTCTATTCACTTATTTGAAGCCCTGCATGTTTACACATGAGAGTAGATAAGCTTGAGAATAACCAAGGTTTATAGGGTTTGAGTTTGAGTATATATCACTTGAGCATTTTGTTAGTCCAAGATAGTCATGCATGGTGCACATTATAAGGCCTCTAATCAAAGCATTGTGCCAAACTGTGTGTCCGCTCATGTTTACCACTTCTATGCCAGTCTACAATTTGTGTAGCTCTTCCAATACTGGACAAAGATACACATCCATATTTCTCACTTTATACCACCTGACACACTCAAGCTTAGAGACAGGTGCTCCTTCTTGGTAGTCAACCATGGGGGAATGTTGTAGTTGATGATGACAATTGGCCATACATTGTAAGATGTTGGCCTCTGCCCAAATGGATTTATACCATCCATAGCTAGGACAAGGTGCAAATTTCAAGCTTCCATGGAAAAATCTAGCCATGTGTTGACTATATGCTTCCAAGCCGTGCAATCTGTAGGAATCTGCAGCACACCATTTGAAGATCTATTCTCCTCATGCCATGATGCTAGGGCGGCCATGGACTTACATTCAAAGAAATGTTTGATGCGAGGAAGTAGAGGAAAGTGTCGCAAAACCTTCTGCGGAATTTTTTGTCTATGGAAATCTACTCGATATCTCCCGGAATCACATTCTAGACACTTCTCCATGTCTATGTATTCCCCTATGTAGAGAATGCCGTCGTTAGGGCAAGCGTGAGTATAATTGTAATCCATCCCCAAGTTTTGCAAGATCTTTCTTGCTTCCTCTCTGGAATCTAGCATCACATTATCAATTGGTAGTATGTGTTTTTTGAGCAATCTACACAGCTAAAAAAATGCGGTACACTTGTGTAAGTAATCTATCGGATCATTATACATTTAGAGTTTTTTATTGAAGTAAATACATTGAAATAGATCACTTGAAAGATATTATGATTCTAGTGTCACTCCATCCACTTTGCTTGCATGTTGAGAAGAACAAGGAGCGTCCTTCAATCTAGACACACGTGCTCCACCATATAGTGGCGTATCGGTTTCACTTTTCATGTCATCATAGATAAGCCTTCCTGAATCTATGATTGACTTGATCATTTCATCGATCTCGGGCCCAAACATAGCCTTGTTGGAAATGTGATTTGCATGATCAACCATCGCACTGTCAAAAGCTACATCTTGTGGCCTCACATATGCTGCTTAACCGAAGCACCTACGAACACGTCTATTGGACTGCAAGATTTTTGTCTGTTGACGAGTGTCAGAGTCTGATGAGTTGTAATTGGAAACAACTAATAGATGGATCAAACTCGCCAAATTTTCAAATGTGCTACAAAGAAACACTCCTTGTACATCGCACATCATGTTTGCATTGATTACAAGGACATAAGATCCTTGTTGAGAGATAGGCATTTCGGCTGGACGGCCCCAAATTGTCGTCACTACTCATAATGAATGTAAAAACCTTATAACCTGAACATAAATTTAATCTTTTATTGGCATCCTCTGTCTCTTATGTCTCTCTGTCTTAGTCTCCCTCACAATCAAGAAACCATAGATCACACTGTAAACTACCTCAAAGTCTCTAGCCATGTCGGATCTCCTCACACCTCGGTCTAGAGGTACACGAAGATCAAAACCACCGGGTTATAATCTTGTCTTTATTGGTCAATGCCTATATTTGTGGGTATGAGACATCTACACACACACGTCTACATGACAATGCATGTAGTGAAAAAAACCCCTTTGCCTCTTGTTCAGCTATAGCAATTCACAACAGCTTAACATCTCTTCACACCAGATCCTTGTTCATGGGATTACTGTGAACATTACATGTCTGCCTCCATTATGAGTGTCATGCCATTGAAATCCTTCCAACTTAATGCCGCATCCATGGAGAGGAAGAGAGGGATCAACATAAACCTAGCTCTAAATTTAACCCGCAATCCTGAAGGTAAACTTTAATGTAAAAACTAAATCCAAAATCTAGTCTTAAATCTAACGTAACTCTAATCTAATCTAAATCTAAATCTAACATAAACCTAAATCTGAATCTAACATAAACCTAAATCTAATGTAACCTAATCTTAACTCTAACCTAATCTTAAATCTAGCCTATGCTTAAGTCTAACATAATCTAATCTTAGCCTAATCTTCAGTGTAACCTAATCTTAAATCTTAACCTAATCTTAAATCTTAAACTAATCTTAAATCTAACATAAACCTAAATCTAATCTAATCTTAAATCTGACCTAATCTTAAGTCTAACTTAATCTTAAATCTAATATACACCTAAATCTAACCTAATCCTAAATCTAAGCTAGTCTGAAATCTAACCTAAACCTAAATAAAATCTAATCTTAAATCTAACTTAAATATAAAAACTAAATGATAAACCTATGTCAACTCTCTCTTTCTATCTTTCTTTCCCTCTCTCATTATATATATATGTCTTAGTATGCCTGTTTACATAGACAGACATTGACGAAGCTCTTCACCGACCAATGCACCATTTTCTTGGACAACGCAGACATTATATTCGATCCACAAGGAATTTAATTTATCGGATTGGTCTCATAAATCATTTTAAAAATTTAAAGGCGTATAATATAACATTTTATTTCATATTTTCTCTACTTTTTTCTACTATTTTAATCTCTCTCTCTCTCTCTCTGTCTCTCTCTCTCTTTGTTTTCTCCCCTTATCTTCCTCTCTTTGTTTTCGCCCCTTATCTCTCTCTCACTTCTCTTTGCTTCCTCTCCCCCCCCCCCTTCTCTCTCTCTCTCTCTCTCTCAATGTGTATGTGTATGCGTTCTTTTTTTATGCATGTGCATGTACATTCTTTGTATATTCAATATGTGTGTGTGTATATCTTTTTTGTTTATGCATGTGTGTACATTCTCTCTCTATCTCTCTCTATAATATATATATATATATATATATATATATATATATATATATATATATCATGCGGAATGTGTGTGTGCATGTGTGTGTGAGAGAGAGAGCGAGAGAGAGAGAGAAAGAGGGGAAGGGAACATGAGAGGGAGGAGATAAAAAGAGCATACCTAGCTCACCTTCCTCTTCTTGTGTGTGTGTGTGTGTGTGGAGAGAGAGAGAGAGAGAGAGGCGCGACTATACCTATTTCGTTAGAGCATCGAAACTCAGATCTCAAATCTGCGTTGTTGGCACTCTCAGATTATTTTTTACCTTGTTGACGTCGCTATGTGCATTGCTATACAACAAATAATATAGCGACGCTCATAGCGACAGCGTGGATTTTCACATTTGAGCATCGTACTGCTAGTGTTACTAATATGAAGAACCTCTTATAGTGCATCTCAATAACAAACGATCAGTATGAATGATTTTCAATCATTATGCAAATTTATAATGGTATCATGGAAGAATCATCATTTCAATGAGAAACGATCAGTATGAACTATTTATAATCACCATTAAAATGCATCATGATATCATAGAACAACTCCATGGAATAATAATCATCTCAATAATGAACAATTTATAATCATTAGAAAAATGTATCATGGCAGCATGAAACAACTCTATAAAAAAATAATCATCTCAATAACATATGATTTAATGACTTCTAATCATCACGGAAAGGAATCATGGCATCATGCAGCAGCTCCATAGAAGAACAATCATTTTAATGAGAAACGGTTAGTATACAAACGACTTCTAATCACCATGAAAATACATCATGATATCGTGAAACTGCTTCACCGAAGAATAATTACTACAAATGACTTCTAATCGTGAAACCATAGCATGGAATCGTAGAACAACTCCACATGAAAGAATAATTATCTCAATAACAAATGATCAATATCAACGACTTCTACTTATCATGCAAATGCATCATGGACCATGGAATAAAAACCATCTCAATAAAATTAGTACAAACAACTTCTAATCATCATAAAAACATATCATAACATCATGAAACAACTCTACAAAAGGATAATCATCACAATGAGAAATACTCAGTACAAACAATCTATAATTACCATGAAAACGCATCATGTCATCTAAATATTTCAATGATCAAAGATTAGTATAAAAGAATTTTTATCACCATGAAAACACATCATGGCATCATGGAATAACTCCAATGAAGAATAATCATCTTGATGACAATGACAATGTATCATGGAATCATGAAACTACTCTATAAACAAATAATCATCTCGAGAACAAACTATCATTACCAACGACTTCTATTCATTATAGAAATATATCATGGTATCATGCAATAATTCCACGGAAGAATAATCATCTCAATGATAAACTATCAATACGAACAATTTTTAATCAGCATAAAAACACATCACGATATCATCAAACAATTCTATAATCACAATTTCAATAACAAACAATATCATAAGAAGTCATCATGAGTAAAACCGCAAATCTTTGTTATTTGTAGTTAAAAATATTTGCTAGAATATATCTCTTTGATAAATCATCAAAATTATAGCTCTTTGATATCCATATGTAAGATATTAACATGAATCAATAAATCATACAGTGATTGGATATGAGTTATCGATGATAATCAAATAATTAAAATTGTAATTCTTTAACGTCTGCAATCAAAAGAGAAAATAAATCATCAAAATATATTTATTTGATAAACTATCAGAATCATAACCATTGACATTCACAAATAAGAGAAATAATATGAATTGTCAAAGCATATGCTTTAATATCATAACTGAAGATTATAAATGAATCATCAAAATTGTAAGTGTTTAAGATGTAGCCAAACAGATTATCAAAATAGAGCACTTTGATATCCACATGGAAAGAATAAAAATAATAATTCTTTAACATCAATCTTCAAATATGACACAAATTATTAAAATTATAGTTCTTCAATATCTGTAATCACAACTCTCTATGACTCATGAAAGCTATAGACTTTGAATATCTACAATGAGTTTTTTTTTCTTCAACTGAAACATTATACACAAAATCTATGTGTGGAATATGACACGATGGATCTAAAATTCTCTTTACAATAGTATGATGTAACTCTTAGTAAATTCAATAAAAGAAAATTTTGATTTGATCTTTATCATAAATCATAGATAATAAAAAAGTAAAGAAAACTAAGTAAAGTGATATGACTTTGATTGAACTCGATACACAAGCATGGAAATATATGTGATATACATAAAGAGTAAATATCAAGATCAAGCAACTTATCTACTTCTTCCAATATGTAAATCGAACTGAAAATGATGTAGATTCAATATGCTTAACTCTTGATCTAGTTTCTTTTATCCCAACCAAATTGCACATGATGCATGAAAAGAAAATTTAAGAATCATGGAATGAGACACTCTAACATGTATCAAGATGTAAATCTTATTGAATAAAATGTAATTTAAACATAGTTAACTCTTACTCTAAAAAGTTTCATGCAAACCAAATTATATACGATGCATAAAATTCAATTCAAAGATTTATAACAAGAAGTTTAACACAAATGGATTTGGAAAAATAAAAGCTCTTACTTTTTTATGGTTTTACTTGAAAACATATTAAAAATAGTTATGAATTAATTGTTAGTCAATTCTTATGTAGAATTTGACAAATCTGTCATGACAAGAAGCTATGGAATATCCCAAAACCTTGAGAACGACCTTCAAACACTGAAACAGAGCATCTAAGGAGTAAATAGGCCAAGTCCCTTTTAATTTGAAGCAATTTAAGGCTAGTGGAGACCAAAAGACATATTTGAAAAAAGTGAATGCTTGATTTGACCGCATACAACACAATATGTGTTGAAATTACATTTTGCAAGTGGAAGTTTCTTGTGTGGTGGAGAACCTCTAGAGTGAAATTCACTTTAGTATGACCAGATAGACATCATACGCTGAGGCGGTCCGGGGCCGGCAACAAGAGAGGCAACCTCTAAACACCCTCAAGGTTCCCGTGCTGCTCAATTGGGAATGGGTCAACCACAAACAAGAAACAACAACAACAAACCCATAGCCAATCAAGTGAAGGGGCACCACTTAGTTATAGAGAAAACTAGGACGGAAAAGAGGAGAATCCTTTAGCAATACAAGAGAGAAGGAAGGGTACACTATCACTAATTTCAATGCTACAAATACACACAGAAAACACACAGAGAGAAAAGAGACAGAGAGTTTTGTGCAAGAATTTAGCTTCAATTTTTATGATTGACGCGGGTGTATAAACAGCTTGGAGGAGAGTCAAGAGACATAATTGAGTTTGATGATGTTGTGATCTACACATTATCTTAGGGTTATGGGAAACCTCTCATCATACAACCCTCTTATAATGTTTTCCCGATCAACAAAACAAACACAAGAGCTCTTGAGTCACATATAAGAAAATGTTACAAAAGAATCTCAAAATGAGAACACGTCACCTTAAACCAAACGAAATGAGGTTGTGAAGCGTGAATTGTAGAGATTTAAGAGAGCTTTGAACCGTGGTTTCACCCAATTTATTGATTCAATTGTTGTGCAAGAGTAGGTGAAATGATTGGAAGTTATGAATCACTCACTCCATTGCAATGCTACAACTAGCTCAAAGAATCTTTCTTATACACCACAAGTAATGGTGTATAGAGAGCTCACTCTCTCTCCTTACAACTAACATGGTAAATGGTACGCTTAAAGTAGAGAGAATTAGTATGGAGCTCTTTCTTTACAAAGAGAAATGGGCTCTATTTATAGATTTTTGGGAGCCTTGATAGGATTAAACCTAATCAATTTTATTGTCAATATAAAGATTATAAAATATTATTGATTTTCAAAATGAGAGTGGGTCTTCCTTATCCCTTGAGTCACATGGATGTGGACTCAAGGGGAATAATTATTGAGACTAAAAGAAGAGAGAGGTGAGTAAATTGGAGGTTCCTACTCTAGTAGATAGTAGAGGGTGCAATTTACAAGAAGGGTTAGTCATTAGTGTTAGTAGTTTGTAGTTAGTAGGATGGGGTAACATTACATGGCATATGCACTCAAGGTGCATTACATGATTTGTACAATGTTAAAAAGTAAGAGAAGGATGAGAATATACACAATTTGATGGAAACAACAAGATGAAAAAGGAATTTTTTTCCTATATCCTCTAGAGAATGAAGTGGTTGTAGAACTCTGTCGGTGTAGTTCTTGTGACCATGGAGTAATTAAATTTTCCATGATCAAAATCCTCTTTTGGTAGATTTAATTGATATTGTTTATTTATTGATTTTTTCTTTTTTTTGTGAAAGGATGAAGAGGTTATGGTAATATGAATTTGATTCTAGAGAGCAAAATTGAGCTATATGTGTGTATAGATGATAATTTTTGAGCTATGGAGTAATGGAAATGGTGTAGAAGATGAAACAAGGTATGAAAGGTGAAGGTTTTGGTGATGGACAATGAGGGTGAGTGTGTGAGTACTAGTGGAAGTGTGAAAAAGTTAGAAAGAAACCTAGCTCTAATTGAGTGTGTGAGGTAGGCAGATTGAGGCCCACAACAAAATCTGAAAACAGTATGAAAATGAAATCAAAATTTTTTGAGAAACTTTGAGTGCATTTTTGGAATCACATGTCAACCTTTTGATGTTGAAAAATTCTTTAGAATCGTATGAGAACTAATTGTTAAAAAATTAGTAAAAACATGTGTTTTTTGCCCAAAAAAATCATTGACTGGGTCCCTTCTTTGCTTTGATTCCCTTTAGCCTTCAAGAGAGTGACCCCTCATGCCTAGGAGAGTGAAAAAGGACTAGTAAGATATTAATATACCCATGTGAAAAAGGACTTTCCACAAATATATGATATGTATGTGATGAAAAGAAACAAAGTAGTGTGTAAATAAATCAAATACCCAAAGTATAATAAAAATAAGAAATAAAAAATTAAAAACAAAAAGATAGAAGACACAAGCGACATGATAGAGTCAAATGAGAGGACCCTCCCTTGATATTATTTGTGGGGATAAAAGAAAGTATGTGAAATGTGAAGAGATTTGAGTGATAATAAGTGACGGCGGGGATATAAGTCATTCTTATGAAATAGAAAAATGTGAATATTTCTCACGTGGAGAAATTTTATTTTATATACAAGAATTATGATGAAGAGTAAGGAAGCATAGCATGAATTTTTGGTTTGATAAAACACACACCTAATTGAAAATATTTATGTAATTAAGTAAAGATATCTATAAAAATAAATAAAATGTGTAACAATTACTAGTCTATAAAGCTTGTAAATAGCGGAAAATAACTAAACATAGTGAGCATTTCATTAAGAGAAAATTCCTAATGAGCATACAAGAGTGCTTGGTTGGAGATAACAACATTAGCATAACACCTAATTAGTTTCGCATAACAACACTTGAAAGAGAGAGAGAAATAGAACAATTGACAACTATTGAGGACTGGATTTACATGGACCGGTCCCCCCTCCATTAGGCATTTGTACTATAACTTCTCCCATTAAGAGAGACTTTGTACAATACAATTCTTTGTGTTCCTTGGTAAAAACTCACCGGTGCTATGAAGATGGAAGCTTCATGCACCAAACTTACATGTGATAACACATAACATCAATTACTCGTTGGTCTCAGACCCAAGACCTCACACACCTTCAAAGATGGTGAGAGCTAGTGGGGTATGAGAGTAGATCTAGAGGAAGAAGGAGTATTCTTACGAGAAAGAAGTATTTTCTCACTTAATTACTCTTGTAGGTTTGGTTAGCTTAGTAATTAGATAATAGAGGAGAGAAGCATGGCATTGAAGCTTAGCTCTTGGTTGGATTTTCATTCCATATCCAAGAGTTGCTGGTGTAGGCCTCCATTCTCAAACTTGGAGAAGAAGATGAGGTTTCCATTAAAGCTTGGAGAAGGAGATGATTTTCTTTCTCTACACATGAGTTGTGTGAGTGTGTGTGGAATAATGCCCTTCCAAAACAGCCCCCTCCCTCCTCTTGGTTGAGCCCCCTTGCCAATTACTATTGGCCCTTGAAAATCCTAGCCAATAGTATTTGAGTATGAGTTTTACTCTTGCTGGCTTCCTATTGGCCCATAAATAATTTGGCCAATAGCGTTTGAGAGGCCCAATCACGAGCCTTGTGACAAGTGTCCATGCTTTTTTCTATTTTGTAAATGCCAAATAATTAATTTAATTATCTGATTTGCTATTGGACCTTTTTGTCCTTTGGCCAATAGGAATTAAGAAATTTTAGGAACTGCTTAATTATCATTGGACCTTTTGACTGTCCAATAGTCTTTTAGGGAGACTATTTATTATTGGTTATTTTTTGAGCATTTATAAAAATAAAATTTTAGTTTACACTAGCTAACTTCTCATTGGTCCACCTCTGTGCACATCCAATAGGATTCAGGCAAGAATTGGGGGTTTCTTTACATGCCTGACATGTGTCCTCTTTACTTTGTGGAAAGGGTAAGCTTAGGTGTATTGTGTGTGTGTGTGTGTGTGTGTGTGTGTGTGTGTGTGTCTAGTCCTTATTAAGCTTTGTTATCTTCCCAAAACGTTTTTGCTTTTGTCCTCTAGCTTATTGGCCTTTTGCACACACACAAAACATGCAATTCCATTTACAATTGACCATTGGACTTTACACTTTGAAAGTTTGGAACTTAACCTTTTGGAAGTCCTAATGGGCTGAACCCTAAGGTCTTTGGATCCCATTCATTGCACATTGCACATTGCTCTTGTGCAGATGGTACCCCTTTGGATCCCTACTGTGGGCCCCCTACTGTGACCAGACTGCTAGCTTTACTAATAATCTAGCTTTTTCTTCCCTGGTACTTCTCCATATTAAATGATCAGTTTAACATGAGTAAATCATTTAGGAGAATTAGATATTAGTTATTATGACATTACCTCTCTCTTGAAATCATAGTCGTCCTCGACTATGAGGTAGAGATGATAAAGCATAGTCATTAGTCCTTTTCTTAGCGGGTACAGGATCCCTATTTTACCCTACGACACCATTCCACAATGGATGGCTAATCCATTTGGCACGTGAGAGCCGAAGCTGCCGCAAGCATGTATGCACATTAGTCCTATCAATCTTCCATAGGAGAGTGACAAGCTGTACTTGGTATTTGGGAGACGTCGTCTCCGCAAACTTGATCCTAAGCATGCATACTTTTAACATTTGTGCACAATAAAGAAAAAAAGGGTCTTATAAGACAAAAACATTGATCATTTAAAACATATGTACATTTGCTTACTCTAGGGAATCATTGTAAGCATTGACAAGGTTTAGGTTATCCTTTAATTGTATGCCTTGCATCCATCTAGCATCTTCAAAAGGATAATTCTTAAACTTAATAAGATACGGTAAGATAATCTTACCACCTCTCAATACCTTGTCTTCGTGTCGGAGAATGGACTGTGGCTGCAGTACCTCTTCTTGGTCTTCAATCTCCGGTGGATCTTCTATGGTTGCTTCTTGGGGTGGATCTCCTTGGTAAGGCTTTAACAGGCTCACATGAAAAGCATTGTGTATGAGCCAGTGGTTGGGCAACTTGAGCTGATAAGCTGTCTCATTGATTGGCTTAAGAATCTGAAAGGGGCCATAGTACCTTTTTGCTAGTTTAGCATAGTATTTTTGGTGTCCCGTAGGATTCTTGCCCGTCGTGTGCCTTAATCGAGCCTTGGGAAATTTAAGCAAGACCCAATCATTTTCTTTAAAGTTCACGGCTCTTCTGTGCTTGTTAGCAGCAGCCTTTTGCCTTTGCTGTGAGATGGATATAGCATCTTTAATCTTTTGCAAAAATTCTTGTAGCTTGCGGCTATATCCATCTGCAGCGAAGATCGTCCCATGTATCTTAAGTAGTAGGGGACTTTTTGATCTTCCCTCACTTACCTCAAAAGGTGCTTTTCCCGTGGATGTATGTACTGTGTTATTGTAAGCATACTCCACTAAAGGTAAGTACTTCTCCCATTGGGATCTTTGATCTACTTCAGTGACATAAGCTTTGAGTAGATCAAGAATTGTTAGGTTAGCTATCTCACTTTGACCATTCGTTTGCGGGTGATAGGCCGAAGAGAAATTTAGCCTTGTACCTAAATTCTCAAAGAGACCCTTCCAGAAATTGCTGGTCATTCTAGGATCTCTATCCGACACTATTGACATTGGCAATCCGTGGTACTTAAAGATTTGTGATATAAAGAGGGTTGCCATTTGATGGGCCTTAATAGTCTTTTTGACAGGTATGAAATGCGCTTGTTTGCTGAACCTGTCTACTATTGTCCATATTCCCGTATTCCCATGGATAGACTTAGGCAATACAAAGATAAAATCCATGGATATGCTCTCCCAGGGTGAATTAGGGATTGGCAAAGGTTGAAGCAAACCAGGTTGCTTCCCTCTATCAAACTTTGTCTTTTGAAAAAAACCACACATTTTGAAACATACTCTTGTATGTTCGCTTTCATGGTAGGCCAATAGAAGTACATTTCTATCCCTCTTAGGGTAGCTTGAATCCCTCTATGCCCCACATATGGAGGAGCATGAGATTCATACATTACTTTCTCACGTAGTGAGTTGGTAACACATAGCGTATTACCATAGAGAAGATAACCATCTTGTAAGGTAAATGGTTCCTCTTTCTTCCCTAGTGCAAGGGCTGACATCACATCTTTAAAATCGGAATCGATAGCGTACTCATCTATCATAGAAGATAGATCATCGTGAGTTGCTATGGAAACCGCATTCACTCTCCGACGTCTTGAGAGTGCATCAACTACTTGATTATGCTTGCCAGCAATGTGAGCAATATGAAAATGAAATTGCGAAAGGAAATTTTCCCACCTCATTTGTTTGTCGGAGAGCTTGGTTTGCGTCATGAAGTACTTGAGGCTTTGGTGATCCGTCCGCAGAATGAAAGGAGTCCCCAATAAGTAGTGCTTCCACATGTCTAAGGCATGTAGAACTGCGAGGAGTTCCTTTTCATATATGCCTAGAGCTTGCTCAACTGGGTCGAGCCTTCGACTTTCATATTCTATGGCGTGCCCTTATTGGAGAAGCACAGCTGCAAGGCAATCACCACAAGCGTCGCATTGGACCTCAAATGTCTTTGATAGATCCGGTAGTATAAGCACAAGTTGAGAGATAAGCTTCTCTTTAAGCTTTTCAAAAGCAGTGTTCTCTTTGGTAGTCCATGCATACTTAACGTTCTTTTTTGTTAGGTCATGCAATGGTCCTGCTATGAGTGAGAATTTTTCTATGAAGCGTCTATAGTATGCACACATACCTATAAAGATTCTTAATTCATGCAAATTCTTTGGGTTATGCCATGCTTTTATTACTTCTAACATTGATGGATCCATTTGGATGCCATCTTTAGAGATGATTTGACCTAAATACTGAATCTCTTGTAAGAAAAATTCACTTTTCTTTTGATTTATGTAAAGCTTATTCTCTCGCAAAACTTGAAAAATTACCTAGAGGTGTTGTTTGTGTTCGTCCAAGGAATTGGAGTAGATGATTATATCATCAAAGAACACTCCAGTGTAACTGCGATGAGGCCTAAAGAGCTTCTCCATCATGCGGTTGAATGTAGTTGGTGCATTGGTCAAGCCAAAAGGCATGGCAATGAATTCGTAGAGACCAAACATAGTGCGAAATGCGGTCTTTACAATGTCTTGATCAACAATCCTTATTTGGTGATAGCCACTTTTTAGGTCAATCCTACTGAAGTAGGTCGATCCTTGTAGCTTATCAAATAGGTCTTCTACCCCCGGAACGGGAAACCTATTTTTGATAGTGATCCTATTTAGTGCTCTGTAGTCAACACACATACGATATGTGCCATCTTTCTTTTGCACTAATAAAACTGGTGAACAAAATGCAGATGAACTAGGCCTAACCATTCCTTTCTCAACCAACTCATGCACTTGCCGTATAATTTCCTCTTGTTGAGCTTGCAAAACTTGATAAGGAGTTTTATTAGGCGGTGAGCTTCCTGGAAGAAGCTCGATTGCATGGTCATCATCCCCTCGTTTTGGAGGCAATTCATTAGGAATGTCGTCAATAAAAACATCTTGGAATTCATTAAGGAAATTAGATAACCCTAATTCTTTTTGATTCCCTTGTTTTTTATTTGAGAGAACATTAGGTTCATTTTGAGAGTCTTTTACAAATATCATGTACATGAAAATAGAGCTCTTTATTGACTTATCAAAAGCTTGCTTATGTACAAGAGGTATAGTGTTACCTGACTCATTAGCATATATGTACATGTCTTTGTCCCTGTATTTAAAGTAAATTTTCCTTTCAGGAAACTTGATGTTGGCTGCCATGCGATCAAACCATGGTGCCCCTAGGATGACATCCTCATGCTTAAGGGGAGAGATGAAGAAATCCTCTTTGTCCACATAACTTTGGACATGAAGCCTCAATTTCCCAATCAAGGGAGTAACTGGGACTTCTTCTCCATTGAAATCATTATCGGCTGGTAGGGGATTTCCCATCTCAAAGGCTTGGATTCCTAGCTTAGTGGCCAACTCCGTGGATATGAAATTGTGAGTAGATCCATTGTCGAAGAGAATGAAAGCATCATGTTCTCTCACCTTCCCCCAAGCATGGCATAGAGGAGATCCTTTGTGATGAACATCTTCTTCTTTAACTTCAATTATGGAAGCTCTAGGAGGTTCATTGAGTGTGTCCTTCTTTGGGCAAGCACGATGAGCATGCCCTTGCTCCCCACATTTGAAACAACAGTTATCCTTGCGATAACGCTCTAGCTCTTCAAGGGAGAGTTTATTTTTTCCTTTGTAGACTCCCTTCTCCTTATCTTTGTTGTTGTTGAAGTTGCCCTTGGAAAATTTTGGACATGGTCCTTCCCCTTAGGCTCATTACGGTCTTTGATTTCCATGGGCTTAAGATTTTTCTTAGCCCCTTCTTGGAAGTGGATTCGTGAAGCCACCATAGTATGGTGTATGACCGCTGAAATAGTGCAAGGCCTTTGGGAGTTGAAATACCCCTCCATATATTCAGATAAACCCGCACAAAATTGTTGTTTTTGCTCTCCAAAATCTATCTTTTTGTAGACAGTGGCTTTGAGATGTAAATCCCAAAACTTGTCTACGCATTTGTGAATAGATTTGTAGGGAAAGAGCTTCAAGCTTCGCCATTCGGTGAGCACTTTGTCTTTGGCATCGCTAGCCAACAACTGCTTCATAATGGAAGCTCTTAAAGCTTTCCATGTTCGTGGAGCTTCACCATTTGCTCGTAGGCTAGACCACCATTGCCTGGCAGACTTTTGGAGATGCATGGCTACATGACGTATCTTAGAGGACTCCGTGAAGCCCTCATCTCCAAATGTCGCATCAAATTGTTGAATAAAGGCCAAGACTTTGTCCGTAGCACCAAAGGTGCCATCGTAGGTAAGAAATAAGATACTCTTTCCTCCCTCCTTGAACTGTTTGAGCTTGGACGACCTCTTCCAAGCGGCATAGGATTTCCTATGGCCTCTCCTTTTGAATTCTTTGGGAGCCGCACCATCACTTCCTTCAAAAGAGGAGGAGGATGATGAAGATGGAGAAGAGGGTGACCTCTTTCTCGCCTTTTTCTTCTCATACTTCCTTTCTTCCTTCTTTGAATTACGGTGAGAAGGACTATCCGATGGTCTTCTCCGTTTAGGGGGTGTTGGAGAACGTTTTTCCCGCCTTCTTAGTGGTGCCATCTCCGCCGAGGTGGCGAGATATTCACTTATTTCTCGTTATTTCGGTGGGGGCTCTACTGTTGAGATTTGGGCTCTCCTTGGTGAGGGAGTTGCCCCATCAACTTGTAAGCTTTTGGGTCCTTCGTATTGTTAAGTATGGAGCCTGATTTACCCTTGTAAATTTTTGTGGTAAAAGCGCACATTTGTAAGGCCCCCATTATGAGGAGAATCCATCGTGTGTGAAGGAAAATCACTCACCGGAAACCAAAATTTTCATGGACAAGAATCAGGGACAACTTTAAAGGCCTCGGGGGCGGAGGCCCCCGAGACTATTTTTTTCGCCGGAATATTATGGCCGAAAGGCGGCCGGAAAGTGGTCGGAAAACAACCGGTCGGTTGGCCGGTGGCCGGTAGTCAATGGCCGATGGCCGGTGGTCAGAAGTCAATGGCCGGTGGCCGGTGGTCGGAAGTCAATGGCTAGTGGCCGGTGGCCGATATCAATGGCCAGTCAACGAATTCAAAAGCAGACTTGTCTTCTCAAGGGAGGCCACACATGGGCGGATTGGAGGGTCTGATTTGGACTTATTTGCAGAAGGGCGGCTACACATGGCTATCTCTCATAAGAGAGGGCAACCCTTTTGGCCTATAAAAGGAGGCTATTTCTACACACATTTCATAGTGTGAAGTTGATGCAACAAGGTGAGTGTGAGGTGGTGAGAGTGAAGCAAGGCGGGAGCTCCATTAAGGGTATAATCCCTCTGTAAACTACTTCTTGTTTTGAAGTACTAAAGCCATTGAGTGGCTGCTTTCCCGTGGACGTAGCCCACATTGGGTGAACCACGTATATTGTGTGTACTCTCTCTCTCTCTCTCTACTCTATAATCTCGTGTATATAAATCTGTCTCTCCCCATTAAGTAATCTACTCAATTATCTATTTTGCTACGTCTTATTTTCCTAACACGTATGGGTCCACCTCTTCTCTCACCGTAGAGAGCCCTCTTTTAGAAATCTCACTAGGAGATTTCATAGGCACTCCCTCTTCTAGATGAGGAGATTGGAGAATCCCATGGATGCATAATTGTTATTGTACTTCACCTTGGAGGGATGGGTTGCCCATGGCTTGTTGAAGCCTAGTAACAAGAGAGTTCACAAGCATAGGGGCATCATTAGTAGCTTGACCATTAGCAAAATCAAAGCCATCAACATTAATTTCACTTTCTCTACTATTGTCAGCCACTATAACTAAGTTTTAGGTGTAAATTTTTACTTGTACTTTGGCACTTCAAGCCCTAGTTGCTACTCCTCTTTACTTTCAAAGATAAGCACTCAAGCATCTATACCCGTGGCTTGGCATATCATTAATTTCAAGGAATAGAAGAGAGGGTTTATCATAGCCCAGTCGGAACAGGGTTCCTGTCAAGCTTCTAATAGCTCAATAATGGTCAAGCCCCTTGGGACTCCATTATGAAGACCATACCTCTCGACGGTGATACCCCGTTAACTGCATGAAGCAGGCGCACCTCAAGGATAATAAATCCCTGTTCTCCTTATCCTCATGCAATTAATAATTCCAACCGTTTGTAGCAAGCTTGAGGACCTCTCTTCTTGAGCAAGAAAAGAGAAACCGATAGCTCTGATACCAATGTAGAAATTACTGGTCTATAAAGCTTGTAAATAGCAAAAAATAACTAAACATAGTGAGCATTTCATTAAGAGCAAATTCCTAATGAGAACACAAGAGTGCTTGGTTGGAGATAACAACATTACCATAACACCTAATTAGTTTTTTATAACAATACTTGAAAGAGAGAAAGAAATAGAACAATTGACAGCTATTGAGGACCTGATTTACATGGACCGGTCCCCCCTCCATTAGGCATTTTTACTATAACTTCTCCCATTAAGAGAGACTTTGTACAATAAAATTCTTTGTGTTCCTTGGTAGAAACTCGTCGGTGCTATGAAGATGGAAGCTTCATGCACCAAACTTACATGTGATAATACATAACATCAATTACTCGTTGGTCTCAGACCCAAGACCTCACACACCTTCAAAGATGGTGAGAGCTAGCAGGGTATGAGAGTAGATCTAGAGGAAGAAGGAGTATTCTTACGACAAAGAAGTATTTCCTCACTTAATTACTCTTGTAGCTTTGCTTAGCTTAGTAATTAGATAATAGAGGAGAGAAGCATGGCATTGAAGCTTAGCTCTTGGTTGGATTTGCATTCCATATCCAAGAGTTGTTGGTGTAGGCCTCCATTCTCAAACTTGGAGAAGAAGATGAGATTTCAATTAAAGCTTGGAGAAGGAGATGATTTTCTTTCTCTACACATGAGTTGTGTGAGTGTGTGTGGAATAATGCCCTTCCAAAACAGCCCCCTCTCTCCTCTTGGTTGATCCCCCTTGCCAATTACTCATGCTGCATTCCTATTGGCCCTTGAAAAGCCTAGCCAATAGTATTTGAGTATGAGTTTTACTCTTGCTGGCTTCCTATTGGCCCGTAAATAATTTGGCCAATAGCCTTTGAGAGGCCCACTCAAGAGCCTTGTGACAAGTGTCCATCCTTTTTTTCATTTTGTAAATGCCAAATAATTAATTTAATTATCTCCTTTGCTATTGGACCTTTTTGTCCTTTGGCCAATAGGAATTAAGCAATTTTAGAAACTGCTTAATTATCATTGGACCTTTTGACTGTCCAATAGTCTTTTAGGGAGACTATTTCTTATTGGTTATTTTTTGAGCATTTATAAAATAAAATTTTAGTTTACACTAGCTAACTTCTCATTGGTCCACCTCTGTGCCCATCCAATAGGATTCAAGCAAGAATTGGGGGTTTCTTTGCATGCCTAACATGTGTCCTCTTTAGTTTGTGGAAAGGGTAAGTTTAGGTGTATCGTGTGTGTGTGTGTGTGTGTCTAGTCCTTATTAAGCTTTGTCATCTTCCCAAAACGTTTTTGCTTTTGTCCTCTAGCTTATTGGCCTTTTGCACACACACAAAACATGCAATTCCATTTACAATTGACCATTGGACTTTACACTTTGAAATTTTGGAACTTAACCGTCTTAATGGGCTGAACCCTAAGGTCTTTGGAGCCCATTCATTGCACATTACACATTGCTCTTGTGCAGATGGTACCCCTTTGGATCCCTACTGTGGGCCCCCTACTGTGACCAGTCTGCTAGCTTTACTAATAATCTAGCTTTTTCTCCCCTGGTACTTCCCCATATTAAATGATCAGTTTAACATGAGAAAATCATTTAGGAAAATTAGATATTAGTTATTATGACAAAATGAATGAGAAAAAAGTAGTAGATAGGCCCTTGGATAAAAATAGATTATATACACAAATAGGCCATAATATAGACTCACTTCTATTTTTGGCTCTCCCATCTAATAATAAGCTAGAAAAGGATTTTAGATAAAATACGAGAAAAAAATCCCTAACACACACACGCCTGTGTATAGTGAAAAGATATTGTTACGGTGATTGTTCTTCGGTCAGGTGGCTCACTATGGCAATTACGAAGAGTCAAAAAATGGTTATCATCACGTATGATGTCTCAAGAGAATATTTAGTGACCAGATCTGACAATAGAGCTTACCAGGGTGTTAGACATCCCAAAGCATGACCAAGTTTCACCCAATTTGGATTATTAAACGATTTATCTTGTGACTTTTTGATGCATAAGTATACTTCATATAATACTCATATGCATAAATAAAAGCTTTCTACCATACCTTAGTATTACCTTTGAAGTAATATAAATGTACATTACTATTAGAAAGTACTGCAAGAGAAGTATCAATGATTGTGCCTCTCTTTGTTTGGGGGAAAAGAATTTGTATATTTCTTCTAATATCTCAGCTATATCCTACCATATATAAATTATTTTCTTCTTTTCACATTTATTCAATAATATAATGTTAGGAAATAAGACGTAGCTCAATAGATAATTGAGTAGATTACTTAATGGAGAGAGACAAATTTATATACACGAGATTATAGTGTAGAGAGAGAGAGAGAGAGAGTACACACGATATACGTGGTTCACCCAATGTGGGCTACGTCCACGGGAAAGCAGCCACTCAATGGCTTTGGTACTTCAAAACAAGAAGTAGTTTACAAAGGGATTATACCCTTAATGGAGCTCCCGCCTTGCTTCACTCTCACCACCTCACACTCACCTTGTTGCATCAACTTCACACTATGAAATGTGTGTAGAAATGGCCTCCTTTTATAGGCCAAAAGGGCTGCTCTCTCTTATGAGAGACAGCCATGTGTAGCCGCCCTTGTGCGAATAAGTCCAAATCGGACCCTCCAATCCGCCCATGTGTGGCCGCCCTTGAGAAGACAAGTCCGCTTTTGAATTCGGCCACCGGCCATTGAATTCGGCCACCGGCCACCGGCCATTGACTTCCGACCACCGGCCATTGGCCATTGACTACCGGCCACCGGCCAACCGACCGGTTGTTTTCCGACCACTTTCCGACCGCCGTCCGGCCATAATATTCCGACGATAAAGTTGCCCCTGATTCTTGTTCGTGAAAATTTTGGTTTCCGGTGAGTGATTTTCCTTCACGCACGATGGCTTCTCCTCATAATGGGGGCCTTACAAATGTGCGCTTTTACCACAAAAAATTACAAGGGTAAATCAGGCTCCATACTTAACAATCTCCCACTTGGAGACTGATCTCCAAACCAAACCTGTGACTGCTTTCCATTCTGGCTTTTTATCCTTGAATGCCGATTGAAGATGAGCAAAAGCTCAACTTCTCCTTGTTGACGACCTTTGTAAACATGTCTGCAGGATTTTCACTTGTATGCACCTTTCCTAGCTTTAGTTGTCCCTCTTCCAAAAGAGTGCGTATGAAGTGATATCTCACCTCAATGTGCTTTGTCCTTGAATGAAAGGCTGAGTTCTTCGCAAGATGGATAGCGCTTTGGCTATCACTGTACAAGACACAATTGTCTTGTTTGAATCCAAGCTCTTCTAAGAATCTGTGAAGCCACAGAATTTCTTTGCTTGCCTCCGTCATTGCTACATACTCTGCTTCCGTGGTAGAAAGTGAAACCACTTTCTGCAGCTTTGAAGCCCAGCTTACTGCTGTGCCTCCAACCGTGAACACATAGCCAGTAGTGCTCCTTCGAGTATCTTTGTCACCTGCCATATCTGCATCAGCATACCCTTCTAGAAAAATATCAGTTCCTCCAAAATACAAAGCATTTGTTGTTGTCCCTTTTAGATACCTAAGTATCCACTTCACAGCTTGCCAATGCTCTTTACCTGAGTTGTCCATGAACCTACTCACAACTCCCACTGCATGTGCAATGTCTGGCCTTGTCCAGACCATAGCATACATTAGAGAACCTACCGCTGCAGCATATGGAACTTTAGACATATAGGCTATCTCCTCTTGTGTCTTTGGACACATATCCTTCGTTAGTTTAAAATGACCAGCCAAAGGTGTAGAAACTGGTTTTGCATTTTGCATTGCAAACCTTTCTAGTACCTTCTTGATGTAATCTTCTTGAGATAGCTTTATTGTCTTCTTCGTCCTGTCCCTTGATATTTTCATACCAAGTATCCTCTTTGCAGCACCTAAATCTTTCATTGAAAAAGATTTGGAAAGCTCCTCTTTTAGGTCTTTGATGTCCTGCATGTTAGCACTTGCAATCAACATGTCATCAACATACAACATTAGGATGATGAATTTCCCATCTCCCAAATTCTTCGTGTAGACGCAGTGATCCGAGTTGCATCTTGTGAATCCATGATCCAACATCCATCGATCAAACTTCAAGTACCATTGTCTTGATGCTTGCTTTAAACCATACAAGCTCTTCTTTAATCTGCAAACCATTTTCTCCTTACCTTTTACTTCATACCCCTTTGGTTGAAGCATGTAGATTTCCTCCTCTAAGTCACCGTGAGGGAATGCCGTATTTACATCCATTTGCTCGAGATTTAGATCATGAGCAGCCACAAGGCTTAAGACAAGCCTAATTGAGTTCATTTTTACAACAGGAGAAAATATTTCATTGAAGTCAATACCTTTCTTTTGAGAAAAACCTTTTACCACAAGCCTAGATTTGTACCTTTTCTTCCCACCTTCTTCTTCCTTTATCTTGTACACCCATTTGTTTTGAAGTGCCCGCTTACCTTTAGGCAACTCAACCAACTCCCATGTTTGGTTCTGATGTAGTGAGTCCATCTCCACTTGCATACTCTTCGTCCATTCTTCTTTGGATTCATGTTGCATAGCTTCTTCATATGATTCCGGCTCTCCAGAATCTGAGATCAAGAGATGGTTGAAGGAAGGAAAAAACCTTTCTGGAGGTCTACTTGCTCTTGTAGATCTTCGGGGAATAGGTTGAGGCTCCTCATTTGGTTGATGTTGTTGCACATTGTCACCGTTTGCAGTCCTTGAGTCTTCACCGTCCTCAAGCTCCATGTACTCATCACCTGTTTCTTTTGTTTGTTTTCTTTCCAAGTAATCTTTGTACATATTTTGTTCATTAAAAATTACATCCCTACTCCTTAAGATTTTACCATCTTCAGGATTCCATAGGCGATACCCAAAGTCTCCTTCTCCATAGCCAATGAAGAAACACTTTTTGGACTTTGCATCTAACTTTGATCTTAGGCTTCTATCTATGTGCATGAAAGCCTCACACCCAAACACTTTGAGAAATGCATAATTCACCGGTTTACCTGTCCATGCCTCTTCTGGAACTCCCCCATCCAATGCCGTTGAGGGTGACCGATTGATTAAGTTCACAGACGTACTTACAGCTTCCGCCCAAAGTTCAAGCGGTAGGCCTGCATGTAGCCGCATGCTTCGTGCTCGTTCCATAATTGTCCTGTTCATCCTTTCCGAAATCCCATTTTGTTGAGGTGTCCTTGGGGTTGTCCTTTGCCTCCGAATTCCATTGCTAGCACAAAAGCTTTCAAAAGCTTGGCTGCAATATTCACCTCCATTGTCGGATCTGAGGCATTTAACCTTGGTACCTGTTTCATTCTCCACAAAGGCTTTCCACCTTTGAAATATGGAAAATACATCGGATTTATTCTTCATGACATAAACCCATGTTTTTCTAGTCGCATCGTCTATGAATGTTACATAGTACAATGAGCCACCAAGTGATGGTGTACTTGCAGGACCCCAAACATCAGAATGAACCAACTCAAGTTTTTTATTTTTTCTTTCATTTCCTGATTTTTGAAATTTTACCCTCTTTTGTTTACCATAAACACAATCTTCACAGAACTCTAAGTCCACTTCTTTCAAACCTAGTAGAAGCTTCTTTGTTTGAAGGATTTGCATTCCTTTGGCACTCATATGCCCAAGTCGGTAGTGCCACACCGCACTGTCAACTTCTGTAGTTGCTGCACAAGCTGAAGGTTGCATGCTAACAGCACACAAGTAAAGTGTACTGACTTTTTCACCCTTGGCAACCACCAAAGATCCCTTTGAGATCTTCCACCGTTTGTTTTCGAATGCAATGTTGTGACCTTCATCGTCCAATTGTCCTGTAGAGATCAAATTTTTGCGAAGAGAAGGAACATGCCTAACATCTTTAAGCTTCCATTCATTTCCGTTAGCAGTTTTGATAGAAACTGTACCTTTGCCGACAATCTCACAAGCTTCATCATCTCCCAAGTATACATACCCAAAATTACCTTTGGTGTAGTCTTGGAAATGTTGCTTGTGTGGTGTCGCATGGAATGAAGCCCCAGAATCTACTATCCAGGAATTAGACACATTGTCTAATGAGAGAATTAGAGCATCTTGCTCTACTTTACCTGCCACATTGGCCTCCGATGTTGGCTTGTTGTCTTGAGACTCTGTCTCCTTCTTCTTCTTGGACCAGCAATTCTTCTTGACGTGGCCCTTCTTGCCGCAGTTCCAACATTCAAGAACTGAGTTTGTTCGTGATTTGCTCCGTCTTGAGCGATCACGACCCTTTTGGTTTTTGAACCTCTCCTTAGGCCTTCCTCTTGTTTCCACTGATAGTGCAGCACTTGATGATTCTCCTGTGCTTCTCCTTCGCATTTCCTCGCTTAGAAGAACACCCACAACATCATCAAACTTAAGAGTATTTGTGCCAGAGATAGAATTACTTACAGCCATCACAAGGCTGTCCCAACTATCCGGTAGAGATGATAGTATAAGGAGAGCTCGCACTTCGTCATCGAAATTGATTTTCACTGATCGAAGTTGACTTATGTTTGTGTTAAATTCATTTAGGTGTTCTGCAACTGAACCATTCTCTGCCATCTTTAGATTGAACAAGCGCTTCATAAGAAATACCTTATTGGATGCCGATGGTTTCTCGTAGAAGTCGTCAAGTGACTTCATCAAGTCCTCCGTGGTCTTCATCTCCGAAACATTGAAGGCCACCGTTGACGCCAAGCTTAACCGGATTGTTCCCAGTGCCTTTCGATCAAGGACAATCCATGCTTCATCTGCCATTGTTGCGGGCTTCTTCGCAAGACCGCCTAGTGGCAAATAGAGGTCCTTCTGGTAGAGATAGTCTTCAATCTGCATCTTCCAATGTTGGTAGTTTTTGCCGTTGAACTTCTCAATCTTGAGTTTCCCCTCCTCCGCCATAACTCCCACTCAATTCAAGGAATCCTTTCCTTGAGATAATTTAGCTACGAGCAAACCTTGCTCTGATACCAGTTGTTAGGAAATAAGACGTAGCTAAATAGATAATTGAGTAGATTACTTAATGGAGAGAGACAAATTTATATACACGAGATTATAGTGTAGAGAGAGAGAGAGAGAGAGTACACACGATATATGTGGTTCACCCAATGTGGGCTACGTCCACGGGAAAGCAGCCACTCAATGGCTTTGGTACTTCAAAACAAGAAGTAGTTTACAAAGGGATTATACCCTTAATGGAGCTCCCGCCTTGCTTCACTCTCACCACCTCACACTCACCTTGTTGCATCAACTTCACACTATGAAATGTGTGTAGAAATGGCCTCCTTTTATAGGCCAAAAGGGCTGCTCTCTCTTATGAGAGACAGCCATGTGTAGCCGCCCTTGTGCGAATAAGTCCAAATCGGACCCTCCAATCCGCCCATGTGTGGCCGCCCTTGAGAAGACAAGTCCGCTTTTGAATTCGGCCACCGGCCATTGAATTCGGCCACCGGCCACCGGCCATTGACTTCCGACCACCGGCCATTGGCCATTGACTACCGGCCACCGGCCAACCGACCGGTTGTTTTCCGACCACTTTCCGACCGCCGTCCGGCCATAATATTCCGACGATAAAGTTGCCCCTGATTCTTGTTCGTGAAAATTTTGGTTTCCGGTGAGTGATTTTCCTTCACGCACGATGGCTTCTCCTCATAATGGGGGCCTTACAAATGTGCGCTTTTACCACAAAAAATTACAAGGGTAAATCAGGCTCCATACTTAACAATCTCCCACTTGGAGACTGATCTCCAAACCAAACCTGTGACTGCTTTCCATTCTGGCTTTTTATCCTTGAATGCCGATTGAAGATGAGCAAAAGCTCAACTTCTCCTTGTTGACGACCTTTGTAAACATGTCTGCAGGATTTTCACTTGTATGCACCTTTCCTAGCTTTAGTTGTCCCTCTTCCAAAAGAGTGCGTATGAAGTGATATCTCACCTCAATGTGCTTTGTCCTTGAATGAAAGGCTGAGTTCTTCGCAAGATGGATAGCGCTTTGGCTATCACTGTACAAGACACAATTGTCTTGTTTGAATCCAAGCTCTTCTAAGAATCTGTGAAGCCACATAATTTCTTTGCTTGCCTCCGTCATTGCTACATACTCTGCTTCCGTGGTAGAAAGTGAAACCACTTTCTGCAGCTTTGAAGCCCAGCTTACTGCTGTGCCTCCAACCGTGAACACATAGCCAGTAGTGCTCCTTCGAGTATCTTTGTCACCTGCCATATCTGCATCAGCATACCCTTCTAGAAAAATATCAGTTCCTCCAAAATACAAAGCATTTGTTGTTGTCCCTTTTAGATACCTAAGTATCCACTTCACAGCTTGCCAATGCTCTTTACCTGAGTTGTCCATGAACCTACTCACAACTCCCACTGCATGTGCAATGTCTGGCCTTGTCCAGACCATAGCATACATTAGAGAACCTACCGCTGCAGCATATGGAACTTTAGACATATAGGCTATCTCCTCTTGTGTCTTTGGACACATATCCTTCGTTAGTTTAAAATGACCAGCCAAAGGTGTAGAAACTGGTTTTGCATTTTGCATTGCAAACCTTTCTAGTACCTTCTTGATGTAATCTTCTTGAGATAGCTTTATTGTCTTCTTCGTCCTGTCCCTTGATATTTTCATACCAAGTATCCTCTTTGCAGCACCTAAATCTTTCATTGAAAAAGATTTGGAAAGCTCCTCTTTTAGGTCTTTGATGTCCTGCATGTTAGCACTTGCAATCAACATGTCATCAACATACAACATTAGGATGATGAATTTCCCATCTCCCAAATTCTTCGTGTAGACGCAGTGATCCGAGTTGCATCTTGTGAATCCATGATCCAACATCCATCGATCAAACTTCAAGTACCATTGTCTTGATGCTTGCTTTAAACCATACAAGCTCTTCTTTAATCTGCAAACCATTTTCTCCTTACCTTTTACTTCATACCCCTTTGGTTGAAGCATGTAGATTTCCTCCTCTAAGTCACCGTGAGGGAATGCCGTATTTACATCCATTTGCTCGAGATTTAGATCATGAGCAGCCACAAGGCTTAAGACAAGCCTAATTGAGTTCATTTTTACAACAGGAGAAAATATTTCATTGAAGTCAATACCTTTCTTTTGAGAAAAACCTTTTACCACAAGCCTAGATTTGTACCTTTTCTTCCCACCTTCTTCTTCCTTTATCTTGTACACCCATTTGTTTTGAAGTGCCCGCTTACCTTTAGGCAACTCAACCAACTCCCATGTTTGGTTCTGATGTAGTGAGTCCATCTCCACTTGCATACTCTTCGTCCATTCTTCTTTGGATTCATGTTGCATAGCTTCTTCATATGATTCCGGCTCTCCAGAATCTGAGAACAAGAGATGGTTGAAGGAAGGAAAAAACCTTTCTGGAGGTCTACTTGCTCTTGTAGATCTTCGGGGAATAGGTTGAGGCTCCTCATTTGGTTGATGTTGTTGCACATTGTCACCGTTTGCAGTCCTTGAGTCTTCACCGTCCTCAAGCTCCATGTACTCATCACCTGTTTCTTTTGTTTGTTTTCTTTCCAAGTAATCTTTGTACATATTTTGTTCATTAAAAATTACATCCCTACTCCTTAAGATTTTACCATCTTCAGGATTCCATAGGCGATACCCAAAGTCTCCTTCTCCATAGCCAATGAAGAAACACTTTTTGGACTTTGCATCTAACTTTGATCTTAGGCTTCTATCTATGTGCATGAAAGCCTCACACCCAAACACTTTGAGAAATGCATAATTCACCGGTTTACCTGTCCATGCCTCTTCTGGAACTCCCCCATCCAATGCCGTTGAGGGTGACCGATTGATTAAGTTCACAGACGTACTTACAGCTTCCGCCCAAAGTTCAAGCGGTAGGCCTGCATGTAGCCGCATGCTTCGTGCTCGTTCCATAATTGTCCTGTTCATCCTTTCCGAAATCCCATTTTGTTGAGGTGTCCTTGGGGTTGTCCTTTGCCTCCGAATTCCATTGCTAGCACAAAAGCTTTCAAAAGCTTGGCTGCAATATTCACCTCCATTGTCGGATCTGAGGCATTTAACCTTGGTACCTGTTTCATTCTCCACAAAGGCTTTCCACCTTTGAAATATGGAAAATACATCGGATTTATTCTTCATGACATAAACCCATGTTTTTCTAGTCGCATCGTCTATGAATGTTACATAGTACAATGAGCCACCAAGTGATGGTGTACTTGCAGGACCCCAAACATCAGAATGAACCAACTCAAGTTTTTTATTTTTTCTTTCATTTCCTGATTTTTGAAATTTTACCCTCTTTTGTTTACCATAAACACAATCTTCACAGAACTCTAAGTCCACTTCTTTCAAACCTAGTAGAAGCTTCTTTGTTTGAAGGATTTGCATTCCTTTGGCACTCATATGCCCAAGTCGGTAGTGCCACACCGCACTGTCAACTTCTGTAGTTGCTGCACAAGCTGAAGGTTGCATGCTAACAGCACACAAGTAAAGTGTACTGACTTTTTCACCCTTGGCAACCACCAAAGATCCCTTTGAGATCTTCCACCGTTTGTTTCCGAATGCAATGTTGTGACCTTCATCGTCCAATTGTCCTGTAGAGATCAAATTTTTGCGAAGAGAAGGAACATGCCTAACATCTTTAAGCTTCCATTCATTTCCGTTAGCAGTTTTGATAGAAACTGTACCTTTGCCGACAATCTCACAAGCTTCATCATCTCCCAAGTATACATACCCAAAATTACCTTTGGTGTAGTCTTGGAAATGTTGCTTGTGTGGTGTCGCATGGAATGAAGCCCCAGAATCTACTATCCAGGAATTAGACACATTGTCTAATGAGAGAATTAGAGCATCTTGCTCTACTTTACCTGCCACATTGGCCTCCGATGTTGGCTTGTTGTCTTGAGACTCTGTCTCCTTCTTCTTCTTGGACCAGCAATTCTTCTTGACGTGGCCCTTCTTGCCGCAGTTCCAACATTCAAGAACTGAGTTTGTTCGTGATTTGCTCCGTCTTGAGCGATCACGACCCTTTTGGTTTTTGAACCTCTCCTTAGGCCTTCCTCTTGTTTCCACTGATAGTGCAGCACTTGATGATTCTCCTGTGCTTCTCCTTCGCATTTCCTCGCTTAGAAGAACACCCACAACATCATCAAACTTAAGAGTATTTGTGCCAGAGATAGAATTACTTACAGCCATCACAAGGTTGTCCCAACTATCCGGTAGAGATGATAGTATAAGGAGAGCTCGCACTTCGTCATCGAAATTGATTTTCACTGATCGAAGTTGACTTATGTTTGTGTTAAAGTCATTTAGGTGTTCTGCAACTGAACCATTCTCTGCCATCTTTAGATTGAACAAGCGCTTCATAAGAAATACCTTATTGGATGCCGATGGTTTCTCGTAGAAGTCGTCAAGTGACTTCATCAAGTCCTCCGTGGTCTTCATCTCCGAAACATTGAAGGCCACCGTTGACGCCAAGCTTAACCGGATTGTTCCCAGTGCCTTTCGATCAAGGACAATCCATGCTTCATCTGCCATTGTTGCGGGCTTCTTCGCAAGACCGCCTAGTGGCAAATAGAGGTCCTTCTGGTAGAGATAGTCTTCAATCTGCATCTTCCAATGTTGGTAGTTTTTGCCGTTGAACTTCTCAATCTTGAGCTTCCCCTCCTCCGCCATAACTCCCACTCAATTCAAGGAATCCTTTCCTTGAGATAATTTAGCTACGAGCAAACCTTGCTCTGATACCAGTTGTTAGGAAATAAGACGTAGCTAAATAGATAATTGAGTAGATTACTTAATGGAGAGAGACAAATTTATATACACGAGATTATAGTGTAGAGAGAGAGAGAGAGAGAGAGTACACACGATATACGTGGTTCACCCAATGTGGGCTACGTCCACGGGAAAGCAGCCACTCAATGGCTTTGGTACTTCAAAACAAGAAGTAGTTTACAAAGGGATTATACCCTTAATGGAGCTCCCGCCTTGCTTCACTCTCACCACCTCACACTCACCTTGTTGCATCAACTTCACACTATGAAATGTGTGTAGAAATGGCCTCCTTTTATAGGCCAAAAGGGCTGCTCTCTCTTATGAGAGACAGCCATGTGTAGCCGCCCTTGTGCGAATAAGTCCAAATCGGACCCTCCAATCCGCCCATGTGTGGCCGCCCTTGAGAAGACAAGTTCGCTTTTGAATTCGGCCACCGGCCACCGGCCATTGACTTCCGACCACCGACCATTGGCCATTGACTACCGGCCACCGGCCAACCGACCGGTTGTTTTCCGACCACTTTCCGACCGCCGTCCGGCCATAATATTCCGACGAAAAGGAATATTCCGGCGAAAAGTTGCCCCTGATTCTTGTCCGTGAAAATTTTGGTTTCCGGTGAGTGATTTTCCTTCACGCACGATGGCTTCTCCTCATAATGGGGGCCTTACAAATGTGCGCTTTTACCACAAAAAATTACAAGGGTAAATCAGGCTCCATACTTAACATATAACCCTTCAATAATGCATACCTTCTTGGATACATACAAGAGGGAAGGGCCTACTAGAAGACTTTATGAAAAGGAAGATCCAAAGCTTCTTGGACCATACCAATTTGAAAATCCCAACATAAGGGCGTGGGGAAAAGTCCAAAACCAAGTCAAGCTCTTTTAGTAGGCCAATTTTTCCTTTTGAAGCATGTCAATCCGAGTTACAGGTCAAAAGTTACAGGGAAACCAGTGAAAAACCCTCTCACAACTACACTGCAAGAAGAGATGGTAAACAAGTGAATCAAGTGAAAAGAGGTAATCTTGGTCTTTTTCCATAAAATAAGATATTTGGAGGATAAAAGACACAAGAATGTGAATGTGACACCTCAAAGATGCCTTGAAGGACAAGACACACAAGTTGGGACCCCCTGCTGGAGCCACACAGAAGATGCCTAGGTGGGGCCCACATACATCATGCACCCACATGGAGCCTCAACGACCAAAAATTCTGAATTTCATGATACTTTGAGTGCTAATATTGCCGATTTCAAGAAATATCCAAAGAACATTTGATTTGGGCTAACTCTTTAGCCTAATCAAGTGATTATGTAAAACATGGCTCCCTCACCTATAAAAAGGGCAACCTTCTCTTCATTGGGGGCAAGTTATGAGTGAGTGAGAATAGATCAATTCCATAGTGACACACTCATCTTAGTGCCACACTTTCTCTTGAAGAAAGGCGGAAGTCTTGCCTCATCTTCTCTCTCCATTAAGGTGGTGGCGATTGCTCTCATGTAAGATATATGTTGCTAGTTTTAATTTCAATATTTGCATATCTAGTCCAATACTTGTCTCTAACTCTATCTCTATCTCTCATTATCTATCTTAAATACCACCACCACACTTAGATCTATCTCTAATTCAATTTAAATACCGCACAAAGCTACAGTTCCAAAGAGCAACCCGCAGCTTATTTGTACAACAAAGATTAAATATCATTAACTCATCCATTAACCCTTTTATCCTACCCATGATACGATATGATCGTAATATCGATGTTTTCATTTTTGTTTTGTTCTGACTATCTTTCATGAGTTCTCTCCATCACGTGTGTGTTTGTAAGGAAAAGTGAGCGGCTTCTTTGGCTACATTTCTTCTTTAGCTCTAGAAGCTATGTTATCAACATCTTAGCTCTTTCTCATAACCCTTGAGCTTCCTCACAAACTCTCACAGCAAGACGCCCGGTGCCTTCTTGGCAAGACCGCCTACTTCTTGACAACGTAGTAAAGCAATTTTAGCCTCATTTGCGACTTGCATAAAGACCATCCAGAATATCCCAAGCTTGTTTTTCAAATTTTGTTGAACAAATGTGAGGAACAATGGTGCGCTTCACAGACAACACAATCAATGCATGAGCCTGTGCATCCTTTATATCCCAACGAGATTGTTCTGCCATAGGCAAAACAACTCTAATAGCAGCAATCCTTGCAGTAAGACCTGCTACATCCTCAACATTGCCTGCATCCTTAGAACTAGAACACCATATTAGAGAGTTTAAGACTTTAGAGCTAATTTGGGAATCACCAATGTCTTGAAGATTTGGCCATATGGACAAATATCAAACTATCCTTTTAAGACCAAAGCCTTCCACAAGATAGTACTTTAAAAGCTCTTCCGAGCCATGCTCTCAAAAGTTTAGCTAAGATTTGGCCATGTGGTCAAATCTTAAGCTTGTTTTGAAAGTGGGAATTGGAAAATTCCCAAATTCTCTAATATGATGTTCTAGGACGTACATCAATGCCCTGCACAATATTCTAGATGCTCTTTGACACAAGAACATGTTGCAACATGTAAGCCCACATAGGGTAATTGTCCCCATCCAATCTGTCCTCAGCAGAAAACATCTTGAACACATCTTTGTTGTTGTCACCCATGGTTAATGCTACAACTAATGTGAAAACTACTCTAAAAGAGGAGAAATAAAATGGGAACAACACATCTATCTAGCACAAACCTTAGAAGATTGTAAGGCACCTATTACGTAGAAAATGGCATTGACAAAATTTCTACACAAAATGGCAAAATAGCCTATTCAGTATTGTTAGCGGGTCGCCGCGACGGACGTCTGCAGCATAGCTCTTTTGCACTAACATAATGTCAATATGCAAGTAAGAGACTCGGGGTGGGGCACGGAGACTTAATCAAAGTGTCAATCTCACCAAAGTGAACTCAAAGATTACTCGTTCTTACAACAAAATCAAATCAACCACCTCCTAGTCCGACAATCAATATGCATCCATTCTCAACACTCAACACAATCACATCGTTTTGGTATCCAAATGAATCCGGAATGTCACGAAACTTCAGGAGAGGTGTCACAACACTTATGGGCTCAATCATACCAAGTTCTGTCACCATCTAGGAAGATACATAAATCACAATCCATCACAAAAAATGTGCAAAAAATTGAAATAGAAGTACTTGGAAAGATCCTCCTTAAGCATAGAAACACTTATACAAGGTCAAAATATTAAAAAAAACCCATTTTAACTCCCAAATCAAAGCATTTAGCTCACAAACGACTCGTGGCAAACCACAACAGAATTAGAAAGGATTACACTTAGATTGAAGAGCAAGAGACAAGGAACACAATGTACTATTCGGAACACAATTCTGATTACCAGTTCAGGAGAAATGATGCTTACAAATTGTAGTCACAAGACTCTTTAGCAGCATACGTTTTCTTCTCCAAGTTAATGATGATTATCCTTTCAAAACTAAGGGTTTTGAATTTAAAAGTTAGGGGGCTTTTCCATGGCCAACCGGCCTCATACAAGGGGTAGACTCAGAGAACATAAAGAGAATATGGTCTCATCTTCTTCTGATTACAACTCAATTTAGGCAAAGTTACAGGGTTTTTGCCAAAAAAAAATAGAGTATCCGCAAGTTTGGTATGCATACGCGTGCTCGCTTCTATCTACCAAACATTCCTCCCTTCCTATTCATTTGCACGGCCTCGTGCAAGCTGCATCTGAGGGAAGTCACTTTAGTGCCTTCTTTCTAGTGTTGCAGTGAGATTTCTGAACTTTTGCGCTCTAGCTTCGATCTTGACTTTGGCTGCCAGTTCTTTGAAAGGATTATTTGCAATGGTGCTTTGATAGGCAATGTGACGAGCTGTCAGATCTTTCATCATTGGATTGAATATGGAAGAGTTCACTTCGAAGAAACCTATCATGAAAGCTTCTTCAAAGGTCTGCATGTATTGAGATGACAAAAACATGACTCTTGCATATAATCCCATGATAATATTTCTGCTGGGGATTTTTGTCTCCATGTTCCACCAGATGCCCCGTGTGCCCTCAACAAATACCTGTCATGGATGCTTTGCCGCTTCAATGTCTCTGAAGGCTGTAATGCATGTAATGAGCATTTTGGCCATCTTTACCAGTATCTAGCAAGCGAGATATGGGATCTCCTTCATCATGTTGATGACTCCTTTCAGAGTTTGAACCATGTAATTCTCTGATGGGGGGTTGTTATTGATCGGCTTGGCTATGACAGGGTAGTTCAGCACTACCGATCTTTTGCTTTGCCAACCATAAAAACTATCCCAGGATCGCCACCTGTTGATTGGACAGTAAGTGGGGTCGATCCTGAGATGTTGGGGTTCATTCTTGTAATATGTTTCGTCAGTTGGTCACTGATCAAAACATTTCTTTCTCCAGAGGGGTTGATTGTCAAGTACTGTTTCAATCTGAAGAGACATAATTAAGACCTCTCTGTAATCCCCTCTGCTGTTTGGTTCAATTTTTGGGAGCACATTTTGCTGCCATAATCGAACCTCTTGCCGCATCAACAGTAGAGCGATCATTTCGTGCCCAAATGTTTTTACAACCTCATCTGGAGTGATCATGAGGAGGGCAGCTGATTCAAGCACTTTCAACTCATATTCCAAATATGCCTTGTGCAACGGGTCTTTGACTTCTGAGATCCAACGCTGAATTTCATCTTTGGCTGACTCCGAGGTGGATGTTGTGGTTGGACCTGCAGACTCTTGCGTGCCTTTTCTAGTGCTTGGAGTTGCTATCTCCGTTTGTTGAGTTTCAAACTCGACATGATCTGATCTTTCTCCCTGCTCAAATTCTTTGATTTTTGGCCGATCCTTTGTCTGATTGGATTTCAAATCCTCTACTTCCTTTCTTGCCTCAGCCAGCTGCTTTTTCAAGTCTTCAATTTCCTCATCTTTTGCCTGTTGCAGGGCCCTATGACCTGCTGTCATGATCTGTCTATCATATTTTTCTTGTTTTAGGGCTTCTTTTAACTCCTTGATCTCCTGGCTCAAGGAAGTAGAGCCTGCCGCAGTAGTCGAAGAGGAGGGTGTCTCTTGTATTGCCAAGAGTTGAGTGAGAGACCTACTAACCACGGCGTACGAGCCTTGTAGCTTCTCATTTTGTTCCTTTTCCCTGGTTAGATCCTCCTCGAGGCATTGTTGCTCGATCTGTAGAGCCAAGTTCACCTCATTGAAGCTACACTTCTTTATAATAGTAGCTTGCATTTTCTCTTTCTCTCTGCAGCTCCAATTGTGCCTGGACTTGCGCATTCTTTAGTGTCTCTATTTGTTGCATCAATTGCTTGGATTCTGCTGTTGTTCTAGCTACCTCCTTTTTGTTATTTTCCAATTCCAACTCCTTGAGGTTATAAAGATCTCTTTGACATTGAAATTGCAGTTTGATCTGCTCTAGGTGACTGTCAATATCAAAGGAGCTAACCATCTCAGCTCCTTCTTTTATGGCCGCTTGAGTGCATTGTGTTCTTGGCCCCTGCTAATCTGAATGCTCGACCACCTTAGTTTGCTTTTCCTCTTGTTTTAAACCCACTCTTGCATCCGAGGTCGTGGCGGGCTGCGTCCGTGACTCCATTTGTTGATTGCCTTGCTGTTTCATCTGCTTTTCATCGGCTTTTTTCTCCTGTCCTGCACTTTTGTTTTTTTCTTGTTCTGACCTCTCCGAAACTGTCTTAGCATCCTTGGGTGAAATGAGGTCTTGGTCTTGTTCTTCTTGTCTCTCATGTTGTTCCTCACCTTGCAAGAGACTTTTCTCCTCTTTGATTTTGCAAATTCGTCAGATGATTCCAAATTATAGACGCGTTGCTTCTTTGATTCTTCTTGTTGTCTCTGTTCCATCTTTCATTTAAGCTCATTGTGAATTCTTTGTCGCATGGCACTAGAAATTTCTCGTTTCTCTTCAACTTCCTTTCTCTTTTGCTTCTTGATTCCTTCCAAGGCCTCTCTCTGCCTGCGTATTAGAGGAACATGCTCGACTTAGAGGAACATCCTTGATTCTTTCCAAGGCCTCTCTTTGCCTGCGTATTAGAGGAACATCCTCGACTTCATCATCTTCTTTCTCATCATCCACTTTTGTCTCTTGGGTTTGCTGATGATCTTTCTTTTTTTGGCAAAGCTTCTCCCTCAATGCCTGTGCCTCTTCCATTGTTCTTCTGGCATGAGTGATGGGGATAGCTTCTCCCAAATGTGTAGCCTTTTTCTCTAATTGAGTGTATCCTAGGGTGTAAGGGGCATCCTTTTCTTCCTCCAAGGACTGGTATTCCGAAGGAGTATCCCATGGGTTGGATCCCTCCCCTTGGCTGCTGTGAGCATCCGACTCTGTTTTCTCACTGTCCGAATCCCTTAAAGGTGCAGTTTGCCTGGTTTGTTTGACTCCAAGATTCGGTCTTGTAGAAGCCCCTGCCACTCATCTCACGGCTCTTTTTGATCTCTGGATTAGGTCAATTTGCGCTTGGGCAGGTGGTAGATCATCAATCGTGCCCAATGCTTGATAGGCTATTCGTGTGAGCATGGGTCCTCCGTTCATGTAACCTTTACTTCGTTGGCCGCCCTTTAAGTTTGCTTCCACAATCATGTCAAGGAGGTAGTTTCCAAAGTCGCAACTAACCACCCTGCCTTCAGCCAATCCCATCGCCATCACTACTGCCATATTCAATAAGGGTTCAATGTATCTAGGTGGCTTTTGTACCTTGAAATGCTGGGATATAAGATGCAACGACAGTTCCATTTCTGAGTAGATCAGGTGCTGATATGTCAGCTTGTGACCCCATTGCTTCAAAAAGGCCTTATCATTGTCGATTGCCTTTGTTTTCTACAAGAGGTTGTGCGTCCCTTGCGGTAGATGGAGGGCTTGATTTATGATTTCCACTGTAGTTTTTACTTTAAGTACAGTTGCCCCGTCCTTGTCTGTCAGTGTTGATTTCCCATTGTACTGAATTGTGCTTATGATCTCGTGAGCCCGTCTGAAATCCGTTCCCCAAGGAGGCAGTCTCAAGAAATTGTCGAGCTGTAAACACCTGACCCCTGCTTGCACTTCTAGATTTTGGTGCAAAGTCCACATTTCGTGGGGAAAGATGGTGGCCTTTACAATTTCTCCGTCTACGACTTGGAACCTTCCTATGAAAATATTTGCCGGAACTGCTTCAAGTACTTGTTCTGTGAGGTGAGCTTTCTCATTTGATGAGATGTCGGTTATCTCATAGGGTGCCACATGCCACTCCTTCTGTGCTTTCCTTGGAGGCATCCTGTTGCCAATTTTCCAGTGAAATCAAATTTTAGCCATTGATCAAAGTTGTCGGGAAGTGTAAACTTGGCCATAAAATAAAAAGTTGAGCTTAACTCTATCAATAATACTCCAAAATTGGCCAAATTTCACTAGTGCACCTAGGATTACTAAAGGCACAAAAATGTAATGAAACAAATAGATTTTGGCAAAAAGGAACATGAATCGCGATCCATGTTGGGAAACATTTTGAAATTCTAACTTTGGGAAGTTGTCCCTAGGCATAAGGGGATGCTACTGAGCAATTTTCTCTGGATTTAGAGCTAAAGGTACATGGATCGCGATCCATGTTGGGCAAGATTTTGGAAAACTGCTGATACCATCTCCTAAGGTTCATCTTGAGTATGACTTGGTGCAAAAAAATTGGGATTTGGATCAATGGTTTTACACTTGGGCTAAATTTTGAAAATCAGGTATAGATTCAGAGATTTTGGCTTTTGGAAGTGGATTTTCAAGATTCAAATGGTTTGACACTTCATGGCTTGGCTTTCTTGATCATCCTGAATCAAATGGCATGGATTTTACTTAGTTTGGCTCAAAAGGTACATGGATCGCGATCCATGTTGGGAAGCATTTGAACACAATTTTTTTCACATTGGTTCTTATAGGTTTTCCTAGTACAGTGATGAAATTTTTTCAACTTTGGATATGTTTTTCCATGGTTTGCCCCCATTTCTTAGTTTATGGCCATATTTTTTCCGTTCTGACCAAATCTGTTTCTGGCCACCACTTTTGGAATCATGCTTTGCCTGAAATCTCTGCTTGCATTGATTGTTGATGGTTGAGGTTTGTAGTTCATAGATTTGCTTGGTTCCTTGGAAAGTTTCCCTAGACTTTGAAGTCTTTTGGGAAGGCAGACTAAATCTTGCAAGTTTCACCATTTTCCAAGTATACTTTTGCTTGGTTTTGATCCCATCACCCTTCTTAGGTTACGATTTTTTCTTGTTGATAGACTTCGAGGAAAGTTTGAAGTTTTTCAAATTATTTTAGCAGTACTTTTGACCAAAAGACCATTTACAAACTGACTGTAGCAATCTAGGTGGATCTGATGATCTTTAGAGCTTTATTTGTGATCATTTTGCAACCCCAGGACTATTGGTACATTGTCCAGCTAGTGAACCTCTTTGACCTTGATTTTGGCAAAAAAGGTATATATGGATTGCGATTCATGTTGGGAAGCACTTGCAAAAACAGTCATGGGGTTTTGTTCCTGGGCCTCTATAGTTGCTCCTGTAGGAGTTTCCTTGATTTTAGGGTTTTGGGAACATGGATCACGATCCATGTTCCGACACCTTTTTACATTGGTTTTAGTTTGGCTGATTCTGCCAGGTAGTTGGGGTCTATTGATGAAGTTTTTCTTGTTTTTAATGAGTTTTGGACCCCCACATTAGCCTTGTGAGTTTGCCGATTTTGTGACCTTGTACTACTTTGATTTGTTGTTTTGGTACTGTTGATGCCATATGCGTCACACACACATGCTCTTGCAAGGTTAATGATCATATATGTCAAATTTGGTGTAGTGAGATCCACTGATGTGGTCGTAGCAGGCAGAAGCAGTTCCGAAAACACTATGCTCTTGTGGCTCTCTCTCTCTCTCTCTCTCTCTCTCTCTTCTCTCTCTCTCTCTCTCTCTCTCTCTCTCTCTCTCTCTTCTCTCTCTCTCTCTCTCTCTCTCTCTCTCTCTCTCTCTCTCTCTCTCTCTCTCTCTCTCTGAATGCAAATGAGCTCTTGCTACCCTTTTTTGACTATACGATCCCAGTCTACCCGGAATGCCCCATTTATACTTACCTTCATTGTTAATATCTTGTTGGGCACATCACCTACGGTTCGAACCGTTTGTCATTCTGACACTCGGTTTACAAATGGCGTCCGATCTGCAGTTTTGATCCTTCAGAAGTGGGTCCAAAATTCATTTTGTGTTGAATTTTTCCATATTTTCCATGTTTGTAGTCCTTGCTTTGAAGTTTCAGTGTTTGATTTCAAAAGTCAATTCTGACTTTCCTGGCTTGACTTATCAATTTTTTGTTGATCACCTGTCATTTTTTGCGTTTTTGTAAAAGAAAATTAATTACAATGATTATTAGTCGACCAAAATTATCCAAAATTAGTGTCATCTCCCTTATATACATACTCTTATTCTGATATTAGATCGTGACAGTATGGCTCATGATTATGCCAACTAAGAGTCTGTCAGGATCCAAAAACTTGTGTTTTTTAAGGAAACGAAAAGAAATAGGATGATAGTAATGGTATATACAAGTGGTACTCCAACAACTTTTTCCCCCTTCCTAAAGTGAGTCGTTCGTGACGAGCATGTGTCAGAGTGCATGGAAATAAAGCACGTGTCTATGCATAGCCGTATAGGGTGGCTCTATGATGCTTATGGAGGAAATGCATGGGAAAAAAAATTGTTGTGCAAGAGATAGGTGTTGAACAATATGTTCAGTGGCTGTTGGGGGCGAGGTTCTTTGGAAGCTACGTAGCCCGAAAAATAGTAACTGTAGAAGGCGTGCTCTATGTTTGACTGTGCACTGCAAAAGTTTTGATGTTGCCGATGGTGGCAGTTGTTGGCATTTTTTGGGTTGCCATCGAAATTACCGAGGTGGGGATCCACTAGAAGAGGCATCGTGAAGGCGATGTTGTTTTGGTTGCCATACCCATTTTAGTGTGGTTGGATGTCAAAGAGAGTGGTCCATCGGTTTAGGCTGTTTGACAACGGCGGTGGGCAAATCGTGATGGTTTAAATTTTTTGTAGGCAATGTAGGTTTATGGGTATTGATTTGGCACGTAGGTATCCACAATTGCCTGGGCTTGGTTTTCATGATTGATTTGTTGACCCATATTTCCATAACCTTGGTGATGGATGATTGATGATCTGTCGCCTGTGGTGAGGGGAGAGGTGCCCATTCATAGTCTGTTTGTACGAATGGCATGGCTAAAGATTGGCCCTCATAATCGATGCGTAATGTGTTGTCCTGCCAGCTTGGTGTTGCTTGATAAGTGCGCATCCACGACACGCCTAGAATAACTGCTTCGTTGAGATGATGATCTTCGACCACATGAAATTGATGTGGATACACTATTCCATCAATGTTGATTGGAAAATTTATGTGGCCTAGACTATCCATAGTACCTCTGTTGGCGACCATGAACCCCATTGTATTTGGCATTAGAGGTTCCTGTGTGAATTTTTTGAAAGTGGAGTAGTTAACTACATTAGCTCTGGCTCCTGTATCCACTAACGCTCGTTCGGTGGTGCCGTCAGCAAGCCGCAGCTAAATACGCATATCCATTGCTCCTAACCATGTAGTCGTCGTTTATATGGATGATATCGGAGCATGCTGATTAGCCATTTTTGGTTGTTCTTTCCTCTAAAAGTTTGATTATTCCTTGCGTTTCAATATTCTGAGTTTGGCCTCATGCTGTGATTGTTCCCGAATATCCTGTGCTTAACATCTGCGTTGAGCTGCCGAATGGAGTGTTGTGAGTTCGTCTGGTGTCAGTAGAAGAAGATATTTCTTTAGCCTGCAACCCCTCATCCAATTAGGCATCTCCTCTCCTGCCAATGTTGCAAGTTTAACGGCACCACTCTGCGATATATCACAAAAGGCCCCATTCCTCGCTTCTTGACTTTCTTGGAGTGCTATTTCAGGGTGTACATGAGAACTTAATCCCCTTTCTGGAACTCCTTACCAATCACGTGTCGATCATGAAAAGATTTCTTTTTCTTTTTTTGAGCATATATCCCAGTTATCGCTTTGAGTCTAGTTTAATCTAATTGTTCTAGGTTGTCTAGTCTCTCTGATAGCTCATGGCCCGTCCATCCTAATTGTGTTGCCACCCTGAGAGATTTTACTAGAAATCCAATGGTAGTATCACATTAATTCCAAAGACCAGGTTAAATGGAGTCGTGCCAATGGAAGTTTTAAAAGCTACACGGTAAGCCCATAAAGTGGTGTGTAATTTCTGATCCCAATCATTTCTTGAGTCACTGACTATTTTGGTGAGCACGGTACATAGGATTTTGTTAGTGCTGTCTGCCTGTCCGTTGGCTTGCGGATAATAGGGTGCTGACTTCTCGTAGACCACCATGAATTCATCAAGGAGAGTCTCAATGACGTCGTTCACAAAGTTTGTTCCTCTATCACTTACTATTTCAATTGGTAGTCCATACCACGTAAAGAGGTTTTCGAAAAGGAACTGAGTTATAGTCCTTGCATCATTTTTTTGGGTTGCTTTGGTTGCACTACTCGAAACATTGTGGCATGTTCCAGTGGTGGCTGTATTATACATTTATCGTAGGATTTGACATATTGATGGACACTGTATTCCATGTTTGGCTACTAGACGCCCAGTCTTTGTAAACGTTGGCCTGTTTGTATTTCACGAGCGTGAAACCCCGTGTTTTGTATATGAGCTTGTTTGAGGTAGTACGTGATATCTTCAGGTTGTACACATAGTCTCAGTATTCCATCCTTATTGTGTTTGTATAGCCGTCCTGCTAAAAGGATGAGATTTCGTGTTTTGTGTATCATTGAGGGTTGTCTTTCTATCTGCAAAGAGCCGATTGTGAGTAGTGGCATGAACCCTTCACTCCATCACGGCACCATTTCTATGTTGAACGGATATGAATCAGGAAGTTCATCATCGACACCTGCAGGTGCTTCCGCATGAAATAGTCATGAAAGATGATCCGCTCTCTAATATGTGGTCCCCTTTTTTACAACCACCGTGAAGTCGAAATCAAGCAATAGTATAAACCAGCGAACAATTTTTCCAGGGCTACAAGGTTTGTTTACTAGATATAGCACTGCTTGGTAATCGACAAAGAAGACAAACTTATTTGCTAGAAGGTAGTGTCTAAATTTCTTGACAGCATAGATCATTCCCAGGCCCTCTCTTTCCGTAGTGGTATAATTTTGCTCTGCGTTGTTTAGTTGTCGATTGGAGTAGCAAATGGGAAAATCCATTTTCTTCTCCCCTGGCTAGGCTAATATGCACCCAATGACACAGGCTGACACATACACATGGACATGGAAGATTTTGCTCCGGTCAGGGGCTTGCAAAATTGCAAATGAAATCAAATGTTTCTTCAATTTTTGGAAATCTTGCTCACATTTCTCTGTCCATTCAAACTTAGTTATGAGGGCGTACAATGGCTTGGCTATTACAGCATACATATATATGAATCGTCGGTAATATCCGCAATGCCCCATAAATGCTTGCACCTCTTTTATCTTCATTGGTCTCGGTAGTGTAGCAGTTGTCTTCACCTTTTCTTGGTCAGTTGAAATGCCATTTTTTGACACTATGTGACCCAGAATTCTACCCTCTCTCACCATGAAGGCACATTTTTTTGGGTTTAATTAATTAAGCAAATACGATACGTTCTACATTTTTCAAAGACTTTACCCAGATGAGTGATGTGGTCACTTCATTGATGGGAATGAACACAAAGATCATCCATGTAGATCTCCATAAATTGTATGAGATATTCTTTGAATGCGTGGGTCATTAGTCTTTGAAATGTGGCCGGGGCATTGGTCAAGCCGAAGAGCATTACCCTATATGCAAATATATCCCACTTTGTTGAAAAGGTTGTCTTATGTTGATCTTCTGCCTTAATCGTCAGCTGGTTGTAGCCTAAGAACCCATCCAGGAAACTATAGCCCTCTTTTCCTGCTACCCTCTCAATAACATGATCAGTTATTGGTAGTGGATAGTTATCCCTAATGGTGGCTTCATTTACTTCCTTGGCATTTACAAAAATCCGCAGTTTGACATTATTTTTGGGTACCACCACAATCGGGACACCCACTCTGTGTGCTCAATTTCGTAGATAAACTTGGTGTCCTTTAATTTGTCTATTTCCTCCTTGATTTTTTGTGCAAAAGTTTCATTGTAGGTGTAAGGACGTTGTCTACGTGGTCTGGCATTGCTCTTAAGGGGAATCGAGTGCTGACATATCTCAGGATCTATCCCCTTAAGATCTTCGTAAGACCATGTAAAAACATCTTTAAATTGCCTAGGCATATCGACTAGAAGTTGCTCTTCCTCGTCAGTACGGTCGGTGGCAATATAGGCCGGTTAAGGCTCCTCTCCGGGTTCTGCTAAGTCGATGCATTTCGTGTTTTCACGCCTACCATATGAAGTTCCCGGTTCTTTGGGATCTCGTTTGGGTTTTTGCACCACTATCTTCCTATCCTGAATGGTATACTTCTTATAGTGGGATGGTGCATTGAATTTATCATCATGTGATTCCTCATTAGTTTCCATTTTGGTTGTCCAAACTTCTTTCAATGACCGTTTTAAATCATTGTATTTGACTTTGTGTTCCATTTTGGACAGCTTAGATGGTTTTTCAGTATTTTTCTCTTTTTTTTGTTTATGTTTTGATGATGTTTTGGTTGAGTCATGTTTCATGTATCGCCTTGATATCGTGTCCTTGAGGCAGTAAGTCACTTCGACTAATCTCAAGTACTACGTTTTGTCAGTTAACATAGGTATTGGGGACTCATGGTGCTTGTTGTGGCTGTTTTTGCGTTTATCTCGATACCTGCATTGTCTTCGGGGGTTTTGGTTTGGGAAATCATAGTAGATCACTCAGCGATCCTTCCGTTTGATGCTCTGGCCCGAGCTACTGGACAGCTCTTTGTCCACGTTATCCTCTAGCGCCCTATCAGTCGAGTCTTGAAACTCTTCTTCATCATTCGTTTGGACAAGGTCTCTTACAGAGATTTTGTCCATTATGGGTCGGCACTCGGCCATCCCTTCCTTGTCAGGTATGTCTTCCTCAGTCTTCGGAGTTAGGCGAACATTCATCATCTGGAATGGAATGATATCGTACCCTTCCTCGTCACAAAATTTGGTGAGGGTCACTTTGTTGACACAAACATCAAGCGTATCTAGTATTTGTTGCCATCCAAATGGTTCGAATATCTCTTTTGGAAAAGGCTCTGATATGTATGCTTCATCTTGTGCAGTCCTATCAAGAATGCAGTCTTCATTTTTTAGACTTCCAGAATCAAAAGCTTCTCCTGTCCATTGGTAAGCTTTGTTCTGGAGCCAGACTGGTATTCCTCCTTCGTGGTCAGTTGTGGAATGCAGGTCTTCTCCTGGAGCTCTGTCTACATCTTTATAGCTATGATTGGTGACATCAGCTCATGAAGAGTTTTAGTGTCCATCATCTTAGGATTGTCTTTCCAGTGAGATGAAACTTTCCTTACCTTTGATCGAGTTTCAGGGTTACCAATAAATGAAGGTAAAGTCTTCAACGACTGCGGTTTGCTGTCTTCCGATATCAATGTGTCTGCATCTCCATACAATGATTCGATGTCATTTGGGTAGAGCTCATGCTCCAGGTGGATTTCCGGCATAGGAGTTGACATAAGTGTGGTACTCCCGTCCTTCCTATTCCTAATATATTCCCGTCGCTCTTGAGGCCATTGTTCTTCTACCTCCGGAATTGGTAGTGGTGCCTAAGAATGCGTTCCATCTGTTGTTTTGGCTACTACTCTCGTGTCCAAAGGTGTTTCATCGACCGAATTGGGTAGTTTATTCACTCCAATTCCCCTCTCATCCAACTCCCGAATCTTTTCTCGTATGAGTATCTCGATTTTCAAAGTCGTAGGTATTGATGGTTCCATAAGCGCTTGAGTGGCTTGAATGAGCTCCTTGCTCATCTTGAGCCTCTCTTTCTCATACCTTGGATGAGGGTACATTAACCACCGATTCTCTTGGGTCTGATTAGGCTTTACCCTTGCTTCGTAAGCTTTCAAAATTGTGTCCAAGGGTTCAACCACCTTGTCTACTAGGTCTGACCCCCCGGATGGCAGTTTCGACAGTTTCTTTGGCTCGTAGTTACCATTAAGGCCTCTTTCCCTTTGAATTTGTTCCTCCGTTTTCCGCAATTTGGTTTCCAATGCCGTTTTTTCCTTTTCTCTTTTGGCTTTCCTTTTGTTTCGTTTTGCCTTCCAGGATTTTCTAGGGGTTCGGACGGACAAGTTGTCTATCTCTGTCTGGCTGGCCGGAGCACTCTTTGCTACATCATGTGCTTGAGCTCTAGTGCCCGCTTTTATTGGAATGTTCCATTTTGTTTCTGATCCACTTGAGCTTGGCACAATCCCTATTTTGTTCATGGTTGTTTTTATTTATTCTCGGGGTTTTTTGGGCAATGTGGAATAAGATGGTCTGTCGTGCATCCGTTGCAAAATCCAAAAAATCTCACCTGCTCTCCTTTGTTTGGACACGCTCTAGCCCAGTCATCCCCACCACATTCATAGCATGGTCCTACAGGTGGTGGAGAAGCTTGAGGAGCCCCCATTGGTTGTCCTGTTCTAGGAGGGTAGCCTCTAGGTTTGTAGCCCTGATTTGCCATAAACATTAGCATATTCTCATCGACCAGGTAATGATTTTTGGTTGGTTTTGCTATGTATGAGGGCTGAGGAATTTCTTCTTGAATTATCCATGGATTATATCCCTTTGGAGCATATGAATTCCTATCACTTTCCTTTTCATAAGTACTATCTGAATCTTCTAGGTGTGAGATTACCTGGAACATACTCTGATCAGATGGTGGTTCTATAGGTTGAGAAATCTATTCTTGGCACTCGTTCATGTCCATAAGAATCCTCCACTCTTGTTCTCAATGGACTCTCAAGTACAGTCTCAGGTTTGATGTGAGTGGTCGTGGTTTTTTCAGCTTCCGAATTTACATAGTATTGGTGGAGTGATCGTTCAAAATATGTATATCTCTCTAACTCCTTCTGGTCCATTGGGGAGTACTTTTGGCCATACTTGTCCATTATAACCACCTGAATACTTCTACCCTCCATGTAAGTGTAAACATACAAGTTTTTTCGGTCGGTTAATTCCTTGATGCGGGACTCATCACATCTGTAATAGAGTGTTTGGTCTCCATTATTGAACTTATAAAGCCCCACATATTGTTGTCTGTGTTAAGGCGCTCAGTCTCATTTGTGCATCTGAGTACCGCGTTTTGTTTTTCCATTTTGGGTGGTGCATCGGCCGGTTCATTATTTCCAAAGGTAGTAGTGGTCTCTGATTCATGCTTTCTTCTGTTGAGTGATTACTCTCTTGATCAAAGATGTTGTGGTTCCTATTATGGTACAATCTTCCTGATCGCAGATTCATGAAGAATGGGTAGCAAGAAAAATCCAAACCAAGTTACCTCATTAAATAGTTTGAATCTCCCGTTTGTTCCTGCTTGCTGGAAATATCTTCTACTACCTATAACCTGTCAAGAATGTGCTTGATAGCTATGAGCTTACAACTGTTCTTGTCAGTTTTTTCTTTTGTTCGACAAAACCTAGCACACAATTCCCTACACAACCTCCACAATTTTGATCCAATTTCAATTTTGAAAGAAACACCTAGTTGCTATGGCCTAGCTCCTTGTGTGGTAAATTTCTATCTTTGTTCTGGCTCAAAGGTACATGGATTGCGATCCATGTTGGGAATCCATTTGAACTTTTGTTGATACCCTTAGCTTCAACATGGTTAAGGATTCTTATGATATCAAAATTTTTAGAAACGAATCTCTAGGTTGGAAGCTAAGTTGAGTCTGCCACTTTGCCTGAGCTTTTGTCAGTTCTGGGCTTTGGGAAGGGTTTCTTGCACCCAATTTTAACTCTGGAAGGACCACCAGACTCTCTGTGATACTCTCAAGCTATGGTACTAGTTTGTTGTCAATTTGTGTCAGAGGAACATGGATCGTGATTCATGTACTTTTGTGTCAAAATACACTGAATTTTGTCCTACATCTAGTTCTTGGCCTAATGATGCTGCCTATATGGTTTTTGAATGTTTTAAAGCTTTTTAGGACAGGTAAAAGTCAGTTTTAGCGTTTATGTCAGTGGTTTCCTCCCTTGTCCTGATTTTTGCCACCTTTTGTCCTCTTTTTGAGATTTCCTGATAAGGGTCATTTAGGAGAAAGTGTTTCAATTGTTATCAGTTCCCTACTTGTCTTTTATCAGCTCAAACTTCCAAAAAGGTACATGGATCACGATCCATGTTTGGCATGATTTTGGATTGACACTTTGTGAGATGATCACACAAGCTATGATGATGCTATTCCCAAAGTATTTTTGGATTTGGTCAGTTTTTTGCAAACCACTCCTTTTCTGGTATTTTGACCAGCTTTTTTCACTTTTTTTCTATGGATCCTTTTGGAAAAGTTGTCCAACTAGTGATCATGAGTACACTGGTCAAATCTTAATGTCAGATGCCTACCTGCAACATGGATGGCGATCCATGTTGGGAAGCACTTGGGCATGAAATTTGGTTCAGTGGATTCCTTGTTTCTAGTTGGTCCCAATTCTCATCTCTTTTTGGATTTGGCCACTTAAAAGTTCAATTTTTCCTTGTTTCCCCTTTTCTCCAAGGTTTTTTTTTGTCTGATCACCCCAATCTTGAATTTTATGATCTTCTGGTCCTCTTCTTCTCACCAAACTCAATGTTCTGATGCTTGAGAGTCTGTTCTAAGCAGAGGAAATAATTTTAGCACATTTTGCCAAAAAGGTACATAGATCGCGAACCATGTTGGGTAAGATTTTTGTTAGGTTTTTTCATAGTATTTTTCAGCAAGTGTTTTTATCCCTTTCTTGAAAGTTTTACTGGGTTTGGTCTAGTTTTGAAGCTCTGACCATCACTTCTTCAATTTTCCCGAGTTATGGTCTTCAACACCAAAATAAGATTTTCAACATTTGATTCTTTTGGCCACAAATGATGGTGTAATTTGTTACCTAACCTACTCCTACAACTGAAATCAATGTGCAAACATAACTGAGCTTAACGATACAGAAATAACAACAACGTGTGTGGTGGAACAACCCTTTCCAAGCATGTGAAAAATCAAAGAATGAAATACTATCTTGTATCTCACTCACAGCTTTCTTTTCTCTTAAGGAATAGCACTGCCTAGTCTCGGACTCCAGTCGCTATTAACACTAGAATGGTAACCTAACAGGACATAAAAGTGTCCTTTCAGGGTTTTGGGAAAAATTTCCAAAACCATAGTAGATCCACTCATTTTGAAAAATCCTTTCATGAGCTTATAGTTCAATAACTACTACATATGGGAAAAATGAGAAACTTGTAATTTTTCTCATCCCTTAGTCACTACAAGCCTCCAAAGTTTATGGACCAATGCATTTTGCCCAAAACAGCAATTTCTTACGGTTGATTGCATATAAATAAGAGTGGGTATTTTTGTAGGACATAAGATAAAATGCCCCGTTAACTTCAATGGGTTGGTGACCAAAACATATGGTTGCTTTTATCTCACTAATTGTTTTTTGGGTGAAAAAAATAGGTACAAAAAAGTTGCATTTTTGCCATTCTGCAGACCTATCACCAAAGTTTCTATAGTCACTCTCAATACATATACTATATACATGTTTTCTTAGTTCCCTTTGGGCCTTTGGATTCAAAAGGAGCCATGGAGCATGTCAAAAGGATAATGGATCTCTTACAATTGGAACCTTGGGGGCAATGATAAAGTGCTAAATACAGCAAACATGAAAAAACTGGGTTTAGCATTATGACCTCTAGAAACCCATATATAGAAACTACTCAATATCTAGCCAAGTTTGTAGTCTATGATTAGATATGGTTACTACCTACAAAATACACACAATTGGACTAAGAAACTAGCAATATTGAGAAAGTTATACATGCTACTCTAAAATGTATCGTATTCTTCAGCAATCAAAAAACTCAACCATCATCATATACTATGCTATATAGCATATTAGGTCCCCCAAAACTCAAGGAAGATTAGCTTTATGTTATACATTACACTTACACAATCAAAATTGAATTTGGATATCAAGAAAGCCACCAAAAAAATCATAAAAGTGCTAATTTTGGCCAAAAAACAGGATTATGTAATTCTTGTAAATTGGTCATAACTTTCAATTTTAACACTTAGCTCTCCCTACAAGCATCAAAACATGTTGAGAACTATGAAGGCCTAACCTCTAGCCATCTAAACCTCACAAACATGAAGTTTAGAGTGGTATAGTTGCCAAAAATTGAAAAAAAAAACCAAAAATAGGACCCGTTTTTTCACACAGTTTAGGTTCAAAAATGTTGTGCAAGAGTAAGGTTAATGGTGAGATCGATACTCCAAAAAAATGCTAAGTTTTTTTCAGATCATAAGGCAACTTTGTGGATATATAGCACCTAGAAATTCATTTTCATACTCTTCAAATAATTCAAGCAAAATGGTCACTTAACAGGACACAAAAGTGTCCAAGGACATAAAAGTGTCCAAGGACATAAAAGTGTCCTATTACCATTCTAGTGTTAAGCACTAAACCTACGTCTAGCTGCTTCACTGTCTATGGGTAAACGGAACGGGTATCAAAATCCTAAAGGGAGATTTCTCTTTTTGTTTGATTTTTTGTAAAGTGAGTCACTCACCACCTAAGGATCGGTTTCCCCGGCAGCGGAGCCAATGTTAGCGTGTCGCCACGGCGGAAGTTTGTAGCATAGCTCTTTTGCACTAACATAATGTCAATATGCAAGGAAGAGACACGGGGTGGGGCACAGAGACTTAATGAGAGTGTCAATCTCACCAAAGTGAACTCAAAGACTACTCATTCTTACAACAAAAGCAATCAACCACCTCCTAGTCAGACAATCAGTATGTGTCCATTCTCAACACTCAACACAATCACGCCGTTTCGGTATCCAAACGAATCTGGAATGTCACAAAACGTAAGGAGAGGTGTCACAACACTTATGGGCTCAATCATACCAAGTTCTGTCACCATCTAGGCAGGTACATAAATCACCATCCATCACAAAAAATGTGCAGAAAACTGAAACAGAAGTACTTGGAAAGATCCTCCTTACGCATAAGAAACACTTATCCAAGGTCAAAATATTAAAAAATATCCATTTTAACTCTCAAATGAATGCCTTTAGCTCACAAACGACTCATTGGAATCACAACATAATTGGAAATGATTACACTTAGATTGAAGAGCAAGAGACAAGGAACACAATGTACTATTCAGAACAGAATTCTGATTACATGTTCAGGAGAAATGATGATTACAAATTGTAGTCACAAGAAGCTTTAGCAGCGTACATTTTCTTCTCCAAGCTAATGATGATTATTCTTTCAAAACTAAGGGTTTTAACTTTAAAAGTTAGGGGGCTTTCCCATGGCCAACCGGCTTCTTACAAGGGGTAGACTCAGAGAACATAAAGAGAATATGGTCTAATCTTCTTCTGATTACAACTCAATTTAGGCAAAGTTACAGGGTTTTTGTAAAAAAATTAGAGTATCCGTCGGGTTTGTGTGCATACGCTTGCTCGCTCGTATCCACCAATCAAGTACTATGCATGTATTGAAAACGGAGGCCGAAACGAGCCCGATTCAAAAATCTGAGCAGACTAAGCTCTAGGAGATTTCTCAAATTTTTGTCGACCTACGAACGCTCGCCAAATCTTACTGAAATTGAAGAAAATAAGCAGGCGTGCACTGAAGATGTTGGAGACTAAGCTTGGCAGGATGCAAAGTGCTTTGATACCAATTGTTGGAATTAGGGTTGCAAGGAAACGCACAGAGCTTGGAGAAGATGAAGCAAGCTCAAGGCACACAATAGAGAGTGTACTACTTAGTGTTCGATGAAAAGATAGATAGCCCTAGAGTGATGGACGTATATACAATGCACGGGGAAAAAACCTCCTAAAGATGGAAAAAATGCCCCCGACGGTCCTAGTGTGTTCACACACATCACTACCACATGTATATGGTAACAAGGGAGCCTTAAGGTTGAAACGCTATGTAAAATTCTTCCATGTGGAAGAATTACCAACTCACTCGCGACTCTTGCTGATATATATCCAAGGATTGAGAAATATAGATCTTCAAAGGATTTCCATATGAAGAAGCAATCAACTCTAAACAAGTTGACCAAGGAGTCTCTATACCTAGTAGACAATTGTGTTGTCTACAAGGAAAGTGACTACAAAGATTTGAATGATGACTCATCATCACAACAAAGCGGAGCTAAGTCTACAAAGTCAACACAAAAGAGCGAGGTAACCATAAATAAAGAGAAAGTTGTTGCACAAGTACTCAAAAGGATAAGCATGTTTCCTAAACCATAGGCTAAGCAACCTAAGTGGTGTTCCATTGAGCAAAAAAATGGACAAATCACACTACAAAAGAGTGTTAATATAACAAGGGATATGTGAGATCTAGAGAGCGATAATATGCCCCACAAGCCAAAGTAGCACCTCCTTAGGTACCACAAATGCCTAGGTATATGGTAGGAATTTACCAGGACTAGGAGGGGTTGAACAGCCACAACCAGTTTTGGGGCAACAACCACCTCTACCATGAATGCAACTAGTAAGAATTAGGTATATACCCACTATAGAGGAATCACACGAACAATCCCTAGTACCCATGCCTTTTTATTACAAAGATCCCACTGAAAATGGGGCTATTTAAACACACTATCCACCCAAAGAGCCAAAAGCACCGGAACATTAGTGCATGATTGAGAATGTTGGACCACCAATAGTAGCTCATGCTGCAAGAGAAGGTAGATACAGTTTGGATGAACGCACATTGCAGTTCATAGCCAATAATGGGCTAGTAGGACAAAGGCCTATGAACAGAGAGCGGCTCCTGGAGCACCCCACCAGCAGTTAGGACTATGCTACAAGTGTGGTGGTGACCACCTTATGAAAGACTCTTCTCATACAAAGATCATCAAAGGGAATGTGTATTGTCAATATTGCAACATTACTCATTTTATCTGTGATTGTCCAAAAAACCAAAATATGAAAGTGAAAATGACATTAAATATATTCGGGGAGATCCCATCAAGCAACGTTTTAGAAAATGAAATGGTGATACCTATACAAGTTGTCACAAGAGCTCAAGATCAAAATACAAGGGAAGAACCAATAATTTAGGGACCTAAAATAGATGTGCCTAGTTATGAACAAAAAAGTGAACGAAACACCTCGAAAGCTAGGAAGGCACAAAGCTAGGAAGGAACGTGAACACAGAGCCCTAGTGGAGGAGTTTAAAAAAACTAGGGACATGTTAGAGAGCTTAGAGAATCAAACTAGCCTTAAGTTGAAAATCCCTAAGAACAGAGAACCTAATGAGAAAAAGAGACCAAAGAGTGAAAGTTATGGAGGATCTGTACTAGTTGAAAAGGTGAATGAACCTTTAGACACACTTATGAAAGCGTACGAATCACGAATTTAAACTAAGCAAACCTAGGAACAAAAATAAAAGAAAAGCAAAGGTTGGAGATGTGTCAAGAAATGATCTGAACTACCCAAGCTTTTCTAAATCCAATGGCAAGAAAGCCAAAGAGTTAGATAGAAGTTCTAGCTCCAACACCGATAACCCCATTGAGGCATGAAACTAAAGGGACCACCAAGAATTTCATAGTTGACATAGAAAATCTAAGGGTAGTGATTAATACCACAGGTCACACATCTGAGAGTCTCCCTCCTATGTACCAAGGGCCTATAGAGAGGATGATGGCTTAGACAATATTTGGAGACAACTATGAGAAGCAAACAATGTGAAAGACTTGAGTCAAAGAGTGAACCAAAACAATAAGGTGAGGGATGTTTTTCATTCACCTATTGAGGAGTTCAAGGCTGAATCCCTAGCATATCTTGATATTTTCTCATATTGGGAGTCAACCTCAATCTTTGAAAACCTTACCCTAGTACATGGGAGAGTATGAAGCCAAGTCAGGTGAAGGTGGTGCCATCACAAAGACTCTCGTCAAGAAAGACTATGGACTTTAAGGGATTGAGAGACATATTATCTACACCTATGACTTGTACTATTATACTAGCATATCTCCTCTGAATAAGATCAAACATGTGGATGAATGTTGGAAAATGCTTGGAGAAGTTTGGAGTAAAAGATCCAACATCACAAATTCAAGAAGGGATCCAAAAACTAGAAAAACCTCAATTGCACACAAGACTTGTACCATTAAACAATTTTGGTGAGTATTGCGAGGGGGAAGATGGAAATACTATGCTTCCAATAGAATTCCAAGGTGTAACAACCATGGTGATTATCAATATCAATAGAGGAGTTGTTGTTGCTATCACCACCAAGGAAATTAAGAAAAAGTGCGGAAAACCTGTCTTGAGGCCTACGAGATTGAGATTGTAGCTAGAAGATGGGTACATGGAGAAACCCTTGGGACTTTTAGAGAAAACTATTTCCACTTCTTGTGACATTGATTATGATCATACCTTTGCTATAGTCAACTTTGACAAGAAGAAAAATTATGACATCATACTTGGGACGGCCATTTATGCAACAACTTAAGATGGTTCAAGACTGGGGATATGATCATATATACCTTAGACACATGGAAACCATGAAGCACATAAACCTTAAATACCATAGCTACCAAGACCTTAACCGAATCCTAGTGAAGGAGTTTGATTCACCTACAACAACAGGGTCAAAGATTCCATCTTGGTTAGGCAATCCCAAAGAGCTATGGACGTGCAGTGCATCACATTGTTGGAGTTTGAAATGAGAAGACTGTATTCTGGAAAGGGCACTTTAAGATAAGGATGGACCCACAACAAAATGTTTTGACAAGGACGGTTATGACGTGGCTCCATACTATATGGTCAATATAGTAAATGCGAATGATGAGAAGTTAGTCCTAGAAGAACCTAGAGTTGATCCACTGACAAGTGACAAAGAAGAGGAAAATGATTTTTATGACTCCCTATATCATTTCAAATGAGAGGATGGCAAGGATAATGAATTCTTTGACAACCAAGTGAGCAGGAAGAAATGATAGTAGATGTCAGGTTTTATGATTTTTGAAATAAAAAACCTAGACATCAAGAATGCTACAACAAAACAAGAGCTGAAAACCAACCAAGAGAGAACCCTATGCCTATAATAAGGGGCAAAGCACAATTTTTGATGCTTGTAATAAGTTGCAAATTTTATAAAAGAAAAAATATCTTGAAGGTTATCTAAAGCTCAAGATCCAAAAACAAAAGAGAGCATAAGAAACTTGCAAAAACAAAGCAAAAAATTGGAATATGAGACAAAACCCAAACAAACAATAGAAACAGCATTAAACGAGTTTGGAGAAATCAAATGGACCAAGGTCTTCGGAGAGAAAGAAGAAGTAGTGAGAGCTTAAGAAGACTCTCAAAGAGGTAGGGGCAACAAAAGTAGAAAGTGGGGAGGCAGAAGACGAAGACAATGAAAAAAAAATGAGTGCACCATCCCACTATAGAAAATTCAATATCCAATATCAAAAGGTAGTGATCATGCAACCTCTATGAGAGTGAAAGGACAAGGAGTCCTATGATGGGACTGAGGATGCAAATAAGATAGACTTGGCAAGATGCAAAGAAGAGGCACAACTAAACTACATAGCAACATATCTAAATACGAAAGAGAAGGAGAAGCTCACAAGTCTTCTCAAGGAGTACGAGGACGTATTCACTTTGATATATAGAGACTTAAAGGGACTAGATCATATGATATGCTAGTATATGATCCCATTTAGACTCGATGCAAAGCCTAGCCAATAGAGACCTTACACGTAAAATGATACATTTGTTAAGCGCATTAAGGAGGAGATTGATAAATTAAAGGAGGGTGAGTTTATCTCTGAGATAGAACACACCGGCTCGGTCTCTCCCATTGTGCTAGTGCCTAAGAAGAATGGTAAACTACAAGTGTGTGTGAATCTATAAAAGGTTAATGCCACCACAATAAGCGATAACTATCCCTCACCTATTACTGATCATGTCTTAGAACAAGTGGCAGGTAAGTGGTCATAGTCCTTTTTAGATGAATTCTCAGGATATAACCAGCTCGCCATTGCTCTTGAAGATCAATACAAGACAGCATTTTCCATGGAATGGGGTATATATGCATATAGGGTGATGCCTGTTGGCATGACGAGTGCCCATATACCTTTTAAAGATTGATGGAACATGCCTTAAGGAATACTTGAGAATATTTTTGGAGATATACATGGATGACTTATGTGTGCACTCTCTCCTGAGAGATGAACATACAAGGCACCTCAAAAAAATATTTGAGAAGTGAAACCCTGTCATAATAATCAATATCTAATTCTCCTAAATGATTTTCTCATATTAAACTGATCATTTAATGTGGGGAAGTGCCAAGGGAGAAAAAGCTAGAATATTGGTTAAGCTAGCAGACCGGCCACAGTAGGGGTCCAAAGGAGGGAAAATAGGGATCCAAAGGGGGGGCCATCTGCAAAAGAGCCATGTGAAACAATGGGCCAAAAAGACCCTAAGGTTCAACCCATTAAGACTTCCAAAATGCTAAGGTTCCAAAAATTCAAAGGTTGAGTCCAAAGGTCAACCCTAGGGAAAATTGGATGCTTTGTGTGTGCCCTAAAAGTCTTTGCACATCCCTACATGGGAGGGGGCGAGCCCCAAAGGTAGGGGATGAGAGAGAAAGCCACACACACACACACAAGCTCCCTTTACACAAAGGGAATGAGGGACACATGTCAGCTCCCTAGGCCAGATGCCCACAAGGTGTGCCCAGTTCCTATTGGAAGACCCTTGAAGTGGACCAATGAGAATTAAGCTAGATTAAATGTAGTTTAATTAAGTTAAAAACATTTAATAAAAGAAACCAATGAGAAATAAGTCTCCTTGAAGACTATTGGGCAGTCTCCCAAAGGGTCCAATGAGCATTCAGAAGCCTCATGGCTTGCCTGATTCCTATTGGCCAGGAGACAAAGGGGTCCAATGAGAGTTTTGTTTAATTATTTAATTATCTAAAGCTCTCACAAAAGGGGAAAGGGGGACACATGTCTGAAGGCTATCACTTATGCTGTTTAATTCCTATTGGCTTGACCTGGGGAGGTCCAATGAGGCAAAAGCCAGACCTAATTAGCAGCTAGGGCTCGCCCAAGAGAGAGAGGGGGCTGATTTTTGCTTGGAATTGACACACACACACTCACACTTGACCATGTGTGAAGGAAGAATACTCTATCTCCTCCCAAGCTTTAATGGAGAGCTCATCACCTACTCCAAGCTTGTGAGATAGAAGCCTACATCAACACTCTCTTGGCATGTGGATGCAAATCCAACCAAGAGCCAAGCTTCAATGCATGCTCATCTCCTCTACCAAGCTAATTACTAAGCTAAGCTATGCTAATATGAGTGATTATGTGAGGAGATGTACATCTTTCTCGTAAGATACTCCTTTTTCCTCTCAATCTACTCTCATACCCTGCTAGCTCTCACCATCTTCGAAGGTGTGTGAGGTCTTGGGTCTGAGAACGGGGATAATTCAAGTTGTGTTTGATTAAGTGTTTTGCTTGGTGTATGAAGCTTCCATCTTCATTGCACTAGCTAGTCTTGAAGGAACACAAAGAATTGTATTGTACAATGTCTCTCTTGATGGGAGAAACCATAATACAAAGCCTTTTGGAGGGGGGACCGGCTCCATGCAAATCCGGTCCTCAACTGTTGTCAATAGCTTAATTTCTCTCTCTTTTGAAAGTATTGTCGATGCTATCTAACTAGGTGTTATGCTTTTTGTTGCTCTCTCTCCACCCAAGCACTCTTGTAATTCTCATTAGGAATCTATTCTAATGAAATGCCCACTATGTTCATGCTAATTTCCGCTACACATAAGATTTTAGGCCATTAAATGTTACATTGGTATCAGAGCTCAAGGTTTCTCTTTTCTTGCTCAAGAAGGGAGGTCCTCAAGCTAGCTACAAATGGTTGGTATTATTAATTGCCTGTGAGTAAGTAGAATAGGGATTTTTCAGCCTTGCAGTGCGCCTGCCTTTGTGCAGTTAATGGGGCATCACCGTTGAGAGCTATGGTCTTAATAGTGGAGTCCTACGGGGCTTGCCTACGGCTTAACCACTATTGAGCTATTAGAAGCTTGACAGGAGCCGGTGTTGTTTTGGTGTCGAAAGACCCTCTCTTCTATTCCTTGCAATTAATGGTATTCGAGCCGCGGGTACAGTAGCTTGAGTGGTTTTTCTAAAGGGGTAAAGAGGAGTAGCAACTAGGGCTTGAAGTGCCAAAGTACACCTAAAAAGTTTACACCTAAAAGTTGTTAGAATGGCTGACAATAGTAAAGAGAGTGAAATTAATGTTGATCACTTTGATTTTGCTCATGAGCAAGCTACTAATGATGCTTCAATGCTTGTTAACTATCTTGTTTCTAGGCTTCAACAAGCCATGGGCAATCCATCTCTCCAAAGTGAAGTGCAACGGCAGCTCCGTGCTCACGGGATTCTCCAAGCTCATCACCATGACGAGAGAACACCTAGGAAGCCTCCTTGTGAGACTACCAAAAGAGGTCTCTCTCCGATTCGGGAAGAAGAAGAGAATCCATATGAAGGGCTCAAGAACTTACTTCTTGATGATGTATCTCCTTCCCAAAGGAGAACTCAAGAGACTCCACCGAAGGAACGAGAAAGAAGCGAGTCTCCCGCCACCTCGGCGGAGATGGCTCCACGAAGACGGCGGGCTAAACGCTCTCCATCACCACCAAAGCGGAGAAGACCATCACACTCTTCTCCATGCCATAATTCAAAGAGGGATGATAAAAAGCAAGAGAAGAAAAAGGTGAGAAAGAGGACACCCTCTTCTCCATCTTCTTCATCCTCTTCCTCTTATGAAAGCTATGGTGAAGACGACAAAGATCAAGACAAGAAAAAGGCGAGAAAGAGGTCACCCTCTTCTCCACCTTCTTCAAATTCTTCATCTTCTGAAGAAAGTGATGGTGCAATTTTTGAACCATCAAAAAGAAGAGGCCATAGGAAATCCTATGCCGCATGGAAGAGGTCGTCCAAGCTGAAGAAATTCAAAGAGGGAGGGAAGAGCATCTCTTTCCTTACCTATGATGGCACCTTCGGTGCTACAGACAAAGTTTTGGCCTTTATCCAGCAATTCGATGCGGCGTTTGGAGATGAGGGCTTCACGGAGTCCTCTAAGCTACGCCATGTAGCTATGCACTTTCAAAAGTCCGCCAGACAATGGTGGTCTAGCCTACGAGCCAACGGTGAAGCTCCACGAACATGGAAGGCTTTAAGAGCTTCCATTATGAAGCAGTTTTTGGCCACCAATGCCAAAGACAAAGTACTCACCGAATGGCGAAGCTTAAAGCTCTCTCCCAATGAATCTATCCACAAATATGTAGACAAGTTTTGGGACCTACAACTCAAAGCCACTGTCTTCAAAAAGTTGGATTTTGGAGAGCAAAAGCAACAATTTTGTGCGGGCTTAACCGAAGAAATGGCGGAGTATGTCAACTCCCAAAGGCCACGTACCATATCGGCGGTAATACACCATACTATGGTGGCCTCGCAAATCAATTTCCAAACGGGGGGTAAAAGAAATAATAAGCCCCCGGAAAACAAGGGTTCCAATGAGCCTAAGGGGAAGGACAATGTCCAAAAGTCTCCTAAGGGAACTTCCAACAAAGCTAAAGAGAAGGGAGTTTACAAAGGAAAGAATAAACTCTCTCCTGAAGAGCTTGAGCGTTATCGTAAAGATAACCGGTGTTTCAAGTGCGGCGAACAAGGGCATGCGTACCGCGCTTGTTCCCAAAAGAACAACCGCCAAGATCCTCCTAGAGCTTCTTTGGTTGAAATCCAAGAGGAGGAGATTCACCAAACTCACCACAAAGGATCTCCTCTATGCCATGCTTGGGGAAAGGTAAGAGAACATGATGCTTTTATTCTCTTTGACCCTGGTTCTACTCACAATTTCATATCTATGGAGTTAGCCACCAAGCTAGGCATACAATCCTACGAGATGGGAGATATCCTACCCGCAGACAGTGCCTTCAAGGGGCAAGAAGCTTCAGTCACTCCCTTAATCGGGAAATTGAGGCTTCATGTCCAAGGCTATGCGGACAAAGAGGACTTCTTTATCTCTCCTCTCAAGCATGAGGATGTAATCCTAGGGGCACCATGGTTTGACCGCCTGGCTGCCGATGTTAAATTTCCTGAAAGGAGAATCTCCTTTAAGTTCAGGGAAAAGGACATGTATATAGATGCTAAGGAGATGGGTAACACCATCCCCATTGTACATACACCAGCTTTCAACAAGTCAATAAAGAGCTCTATTTCCATGTACATGATTTTTGTTAAAGATTCTCAAAATGAACCTAATGCTTTAGCAAAAGAAAATAAAAGCAACCAAAAGGAATTAGAGTTATCCAATTTTCTCAAGGGGTTTCAAGATGTTTTTATTGACGACATCCCTTGTGAGCTACCTCCTAAACGAGGTAATGACGACCATGCAATTGAACTTCTTCCAGGAAGTTCACCGCCTAACAAACCTCCTTATAGAGTTTCTCAAGCTCAACAAGAGGAGATTATGCGGCAAGTGCATGAGTTAGTTGAGAAGGGTATGGTTAGGCCTAGCTCATCTCCATTTTGCTCACCTGTGCTATTAGTGCAAAAGAAAGACGGCACATATCATATGTGTGTCGACTATAGAGCACTAAATAGGATCACTATCAAGAATAGGTTTCCTGTTCCAAGGGTAGAAGACCTATTTGATAAGCTACAAGGATCGACCTACTTCAGTAGGATTGACCTAAAAAGTGGCTATCATCAAATAAGGATAGTTGATCAAGACATTGTAAAGACCGCATTTCGTACTACATTTGGTCTTTACGAATACATTGTCATGCCTTTTGGCTTGACCAATGCACCAGCCACATTCAACCGCTTGATGGAGAAGCTGTTCAGGCCTCATCGAACCTTCACTGGAGTGTTCTTTGATGATATTATCATCTACTCTAATTCATTGGAGGAACACAAGCAACACCTCCAGGTAATATTTCAAGTTTTAAGAGAGAATAAACTTTATGTTAATCGAAAGAAAAGTGAATTTTTCTTGCAAGAGATTCAATATTTAGGTCACATTATCTCTCAAGATGGAATCCAAATGGATCCATCCAAGTTAGAGGTAATAAAAGGATGGCCTAAACCAAGGAATCTTCATGAACTAAGAAGCTTTATAGGTATGTGTGCATACTATAGACGCTTCATAGAAAAGTTCTCACGAATTGCAGGACCATTACATGACCTAACAAAGAAAAATGTTAGGTATACGTGGTCTGCTAAGGAGAACAATGCTTTCGAAAATCTTAAAGAAAAGCTTATCTCTCAACCTGTGCTTACACTACCGGATCTCTCAAAACCATTTGAGGTCCAATGTGATGCTTGTGGTGATTGCCTTGGGGCTGTTCTGCTCCAAGAAGGGCACGCCATAGGCTATGAGAGTCGAAGGCTCGACCCTGTTGAGCAAGCTCTAGGCATATACGAAAAAGAACTCCTTGCAGTTCTACATGCCTTAGACTCATGGAAGCACTATTTATTAGGGACTCCTTTCATTCTGCGAACGGATCACCAAAGTCTTAAGTACTTCATGACGCAAACCAAGCTTTCCGACAAACAAATGAGGTGGGCAAATTTCCTTTCGCAATTTCATTTTCATATTGCTCACATTGCTGGCAAGCATAATCAAGTAGCCGATGCACTCTCAAGACGACCGAGAGTGAATGCGGTTTCCATAGCAACTCACAATGATCTATCTTCAATGATAGATGAGTATGCTATTGATCCCGATTTTAGAGATGTGATTTCAGCCCTTGCATTAGGGAAGAAAGAAGAACCATTTACTTTACAAGATGGTTATCTTCTCTATGGCAATAGACTATGCGTTACTAACTCACTACGTGAGAAAGTAATGTATGAATCTCATGCTCCCCCATATGCGGGGCATAGAGGGATTCAGTCTACCCTAAAGGGAATTGAAACATATTTCTATTGGACTACCATGAAAGTGAACATACACGAATGTGTGGTATGTTTCCAAATGTGTGGTATGTTAAAAGACAAAATTTGATAGAGGGAAGCAACTTGGATTGCTTCAACCCTTGCCAATCCCTAATTCACCTTGGGAGAGAATATCCATGGATTTTATCTTTGGATTGCCTAAGTCTATCCATGGGAATACAGGAATATGGACGATAGTAGACAGGTTCAGTAAACAAGCTCATTTTATACCTGTCAAAAAGACTATCAAAGCCCATCAAATGGCAACCCTCTTCATTTCACAAATTTTCAAGTACCATGGCTTGCCAATGTCCATAGTGTCGGATAGAGATCCTAGAATGACCAGTAATTTCTGGAAGGGTCTCTTTGAGAATTTAGGAACAAGGCTAAACTTCTCTTCGGCCTATCGTCCACAAACTGATGGCCAAAGTGAAATAGCTAACCTAACCATTCTTGATCTACTAAAAGCCTATGTAACGGAAGTAGATCAAAGATCCCAATGGGAGAAGTACTTACCCTTAGTAGAGTATGCTTACAATAACACTGTACATACTTCCACAGGAAAAGCACCTTTCGAGGTAATTGAGGGAAGATCAAAAAGTCCCTTGCTACTTAAGGTACATGGGAAGATCTTCGCTGCAGATGAGTATAGCCGAGACCTACAAGAATCTTTCCAAAAGATTAAGGATGCTATCTCTATCTCACAGCAAAGGCAAAAGGCTGCTGCTGACAAGCATAGAAGAGCCCAAGCCTTTAAAGAAAACGATTGGGTCTTGTTAAAGTTTCCCAAGGCTCGATTAAGGCACACGACGGGCAAGAATCCTACGGGCCACCAAAAATACTATGCTAAACTAGCAAAAAGGTATTATGGTCCCTTCCAGATTCTTAGGCCAATCAATGAGATGGCTTATCAACTTAAGTTGCCCAATCATTGGCTCATACACAATGCTTTTCATGTGAGCCTATTAAAGCCTTACAAAGGAGAGCCACCTCAAGAACCAACTATTGAAGACCCACCGGAGATCGAGGACCACGAGGAGGTGCTGCAGCCCGAGTCCATTCTCCGACATGAAGACAAGGTATTAAGAGGCGGTAAGACTATCCGACGATATCTTATTAAGTTTAAGAATTATCCTTTTGAAGATGCTAGATGGATGCAAGGCATACAATTAAAGGATAACCTAAGCCTTGTCAATGCTTACAATGCTTCCCAAGAGTAAGCAAATGTACAAAATGTTAAAAATGAACAAAATTTTTGTCTTATAAGACTCTCTTTTTTTTTATTTGTGCACAAAAATGAAGTAGTATGCATGCTTAGATCAAGTTTGCGGAGACGACGTCTCCCGAACACCAAGTAGAGCTTGTCACTCTCCTATGGAAGACTGATAGGACTAATGTGCAGACATGCTTGCGGCAGCCTCAGGCTCTCAAGCGCCAAATGGACTAGTCATCCATTATGGAATGATGTCGAAGGGTAACATAGGGATCCTCTACCCGTTAAAGAAAAGGACTCATGCATATGCTTTATCTTCTCTACACCATAGTCGAGGACGACTATGATTTCAAGAGAGAGGTAATGTCATAATAATCAATATCTAATTCTCCTAAATGATTTTCTCATATTAAACTGATCATTTAATGTGGGGAAGTGCCAAGGGAGAAAAAGCTAGAATATTGGTTAAGCTAGCAGACCGGCCACAGTAGGGATCCAAAGGAGGGAAAATAGGGATCCAAAGGGGAGGCCATCTGCAAAAGATCCATGTGAAACAATGGGCCAAAAAGACCCTAAGGTTCAGCCCATTAAGACTTCCAAAATGCTAAGGTTCCAAAAATTCAAAGGTTGAGTCCAAAGGTCAACCCTAGGGAAAATTGGATGCTTTGTGTGTGCCCTAAAAGTCTTTGCACATCCCTACATGGGAGGGGGCGAGCCCCAAAGGTAGGGGATGAGAGAGAAAGCCACACACACACACACAGGCTCCCTTTACACAAAGGGAATGAGGGACACATGTCAGCTCCCTAGGCCAGATGCCCACAAGGTGTGCCCAGTTCCTATTGGAAGACCCTTGAAGTGGACCAATGAGAATTAAGCTAGATTAAATGTAGTTTAATTAAGTTAAAAACATTTAATAAAAGAAACCAATGAGAAATAAGTCTCCTAGAAGACTATTGGGCAGTCTCCCAAAGGGTCCAATGAGCATTCAGAAGCCTCATGGCTTGCCTGATTCCTATTGGCCAGGAGACAAAGGGGTCCAATGAGAGTTTTGTTTAATTATTTAATTATCTAAAGCTCTCACAAAAGGGGAAAGGGGGACACATGTCTGAAGGCTATCACTTATGCTGTTTAATTCCTATTGGCTTGACCTGGGGAGGTCCAATGAGGCAAAAGCCAGACCTAATTAGCAGCTAGGGCTCGCCCAAGAGAGAGAGGGGGCTGATTTTTGCTTGGCGTTGACACACACACACTCACACTTGACCATGTGTGAAGGAAGAATACTCTATCTCCTCCCAAGCTTTAATGGAGAGCTCATCACCTACTCCAAGCTTGTGAGATAGAAGCCTACATCAACACTCTCTTGGCATGTGGATGCAAATCCAACCAAGAGCCAAGCTTCAATGCATGCTCATCTCCTCTACCAAGCTAATTACTAAGCTAAGCTATGCTAATATGAGTGATTATGTGAGGAGATGTACATCTTTCTCGTAAGATACTCCTTTTTCCTCTCAATCTACTCTCATACCCTGCTAGCTCTCACCATCTTCGAAGGTGTGTGAGGTCTTGGGTCTGAGAACGGGGATAATTCAAGTTGTGTTTGATTAAGTGTTTTGCTTGGTGTATGAAGCTTCCATCTTCATTGCACTAGCTAGTCTTGAAGGAACACAAAGAATTGTATTGTACAATGTCTCTCTTGATGGGAGAAACCATAATACAAAGCCTTTTGGAGGGGGGACCGGCTCCATGCAAATCCGGTCCTCAACTGTTGTCAATAGCTTAATTTCTCTCTCTTTTGAAAGTATTGTCGATGCTATCTAACTAGGTGTTATGCTTTTTGTTGCTCTCTCTCCACCCAAGCACTCTTGTAATTCTCATTAGGAATCTATTCTAATGAAATGCCCACTATGTTCATGCTAATTTCCGCTACACATAAGATTTTAGGCCATTAAATGTTACAAACCCTCATATTCTCTCCAATAATAAAAGCACTAGATAGGGAAAATATCTTTTATGTTCATATCGATGCTTCGACATTAGCTATTGGATGCATCTTGGTGCATCTTGGTCCAACCTGGAGATGGAAATATGGATTTCTGAGTCTATTATGCAAGCAAATAGTTTAACAATGCTAAAAATAACTACAAAACCACAAAGCGAGAGGGGTTGGGGATGATATATTATGTTAAGAAATTTTGGCTTCACATTAAGGCCGGATGGTGTCGACCTCCAAAGAGTCTATCATGGCTGACAACAACCATCAAGAAAGATGGCACGTCAACTCTCACCACACTAAAAGAGGAAAGCATAGAAGTTTAAATTCCACCTCAAATCATTGCTAATTCCTTGAGGCTGCACAATTAGAGAAACTCTATCCTTGAAAGAGGAGACAAAGTAAAGGTGTATTTGCAAAAGAAGACCGATCCCACCTTTGAAGACGTACTGGATCATCGAAGAGAAACTAGGGTCTGCAAGTTTTACAATCCATTCTTTCATGTCTACCACAAGCGACTATAGAAGTACTCAACCCCACCACACACCATTTTCACCACAACTACTTGGGCAATGGGCAGCAATATACCAAAAGACGTGAACTACGATAATTACATACATGAGCAGGTAGTGGTCTTGGGGATGGACAAGCAAAAATACATCGGTGGGGTAGAGATTCTTACAAAGATTACATATGAAACTATTGGAGCCAAAGGACAATGGCCTACCCCACCTACATAGGAACGAGTGGCTAAGATTGAAAGAGGATGTAGAGGATGAACCACTAGTGGCACCACCTTCTGCAATACAACACAAGAGAAATCTAGAGCCATTACAAGAGGAAAAATATAAAGCGCCACCAAATAAGACATGGAAAATAGTGATTGAAAAGGACTAGAAGCCAAAAGAAACATCCAGTCCAAGGGTAGCTTGAATCCAGATATTGATCAAGAAATTCAAGGCTAAACGATCTCTAAAAGGGTACTTCGAGGAGCACTAGGTGCCAGATCTAGCAAAGATCAAGGGTAGCTCCTCAAGACCACTAGAAGATCAGTTTGATCACTATATTTGAGTTAATGAAGAATCTAAGAGATAAATGAACAACAAATTTTAGAGCCTTTCATTGTTGAAGAGGTTCAAGATATCAAAAGGAAGTTGAAAGAGATGCCCAAAACACATGTGCAAAAGGACAATGAAAGTGACCAAGGAGGAAGTACCCCAAAGACTACCTCTCACATTCCAATCCCTAAACCCATCTGAACAAAATAATCTACCAAAGACAAAATGCAAGTCTGAACTAAAACCAAAAGAGAAAGAAAAGTCCAAAAGATGCACCTATAAAGACCTCCTCAAAGCTGGATATTCATCTGATGAGGATGCATTTGAGGATGTATATGGAACCTCTATCCCACCATGGGCTGCAAAGGACAACAAGAAGGCTAAAGAAAAGCTTAAGGATCAAGATATAGAGAGAAGGCCACAAGAAATGCAATCACCATAACCTGGAGAACCATGGTTTGTACAAATTACACTTGTACCAAAATGGAGACCTTTGGCCAGATCTTGGAGACCTCCTCCAGTAGGTGTCTAGGTAAGTATGGGAAACTAGGTTCCGCTATCAAGCCCACTCCCATACCATCAGCCAGAAACATGGTAGCAACTAATGAAGAAGATGGAGAGATGCTCATCGTGATAATAGATAGAATTAAAATGCGCTATCTCACACTAGCATATGAAAATAGAATTCTCCGCACCACGGAGGGAAATATTCACGAAGAATATGATAACCTAACAAGAACTCTCCAAATAACAAGTGAAGGATTTGAGGTGGCATAACGAGAGCTTGAGGCTATCCTTAAAACACTAAGGGATGCTGAAAGCGAACACAACACACTTACATTGTAGATGGAAGAGGTTGTGGTCAAAGTAAAGAGCCTGCATGAAGAAAAGGAAAGGATGCAGGACAAGCTAGAATCAGCCAAGGATGAAGTAGTGGAGCTCAAAGCTAGATTAGTGCTCCACCCCGAGGGCTGCAACAGCAAGTGCAAGAGTGGACAACCATGCTATACAAGCCTTGGAAGCCCAATTTTTTGCACTTCAAAAGAAATTAAATCTCAAACAAAAACAAATAATGCATATGGAAGAGGGTTCCTTAGTCACAGAAGAGAGATTGATGGCATGCCAACAAGAACTTCAAAGAGAGAACAAACATCTCAAGCTCCAACTAGAAAATATGCAAGAGTTGTTGGTAGATCAAGGAGAAGAAGCCACAAATAGGAAAGCCTTCCACAACACCATCTATTAAAGATCCAAAAAGAACTAGAAGAAGCAGAGTCACTGGAGACATAGCTAGGGCCTAGTGGCGTGGGCATCAAAGCACAACATGAACCCATGGAGGTCCCTTAAGGCACTAAAGATCTACAATACCTAGAGTACTACTTACACATGCAAGGAGAGGAAGAACAACAATTGATGGTAGTAGAGGACCACAAGCCAGCCTTGGAATGGGAAAAGTGGATGATCCACTTAGTTGGAGTCCAAGGGTTGTGGCCACAAATGTGCTTAGGGAAGAGTATATAAAACCATCAGTCCCCTACCCTCTGTTCAAATATGAAGTTCTAGCATTTAAGAAGGAGAGATGAAGGAATGGAGCCAATGTATTAGGGGGATGTCAAGGACCCAAAAGCTACAAAGAAGATAGTGGATTCCCATCCAAAATGGAGAAAAGGGTGTCTCTTCAAGTACCTCATATTTTTGAATTACTTGGTGGAAGCCCCAAAAAATGTAAGGGATGACCCTTTGTTTTGTTTAGTACCTCACGCACGCACACGGGCAAACCATTCTAGGCTCTTGAAGGAGAATCCCACAGGGCTCAACTACCCATCAATGCCACCACCCAAGGAAGGAGAGAGAATAAGTATTTCTTAAATGGTGAATATCCTAAAGGGCATCATTAAGATGTTCACTAGCTCTGCTAACTTGACGTGTGTAATAATCAAGAAAATATGAAAGACCCTTGTAGCTTGCCTCGAAGTGCTCGCATCGTCTAGAGCAAAGGACTCCACATTACTATTAACGAGTGACACTCTTACCAAAATGACCTATGATTTGTAAAAGAAGCCATCCCCATAGGTGGTACAACTTATCAAAGTTTGATGTTCTTGCCAAGCCATCACATGAAAAACTTTAAGGAAGCCTTCTACACTAGCTTCTTCACTTACGAGAGCAAGATTTTTGGCCCTACAGTCACCTTGGGAAACATAAGATACAAGTCATACTTAAAGCTACTAAAGCCACAAGGTTTCCATTGATCCAAATGGTTTAAGACTGCAATAATACCGGGACACAAGGGCCTGAAGCTCCAAAAGACAAAGACTCATCATGTCAAGGACAACATGGATGCAGAGGGGAGGAGTGTTAACCATTGAACATGGAAAAATCCCATTTTTGTATTAGTTATCTCGACAAAACTCATTGTAGTTATTTTTCCAGACTCAATCAAATTTCCAGATTGTAATATACTAAATATACAGATTATTCAAACCCGCAATAGACAGTAGAAGGTAATCTTGATGAGTTAGAACCTCCAATGCTACGGTAAAAAATCCAATTTTTGTAACCCTAAGGAAAATTTTTGAATTAATCATCTTTAGAGTTCAATTAAGCAGGCCATGGATCTTGTGTGAGAGAGTGAGTGAGATCTTCTACTCTCTATGCACGCTAGAAAGCTACATTGCAAAGGCAACTACACCATTGCGTTGTCCTGCAGCTCCACTTCCATGAAAAGAAAATGCACAAAGGGATGCCAATCAGGTTTATTTGAATCCTACATGGTTATTGAGAAGTAATAAGGGCTTGCCAACAAGCCAATTTTAAGCTGAAAGTGTGCCATATGCTGCTCTAAAGGGCCAAAAGATGTCTTGTTAAAGCTAATAGAAAGTATGCTTGAAGTGGTCATAGCTGGGATTTTATTGATCAAGATTGTGGTACTTCAAGTACTTTATAGGCTTGTCTTTACAGCTCTTCAAATCGGAGCTATAGATAGGAAGTTATGTCAGTTTGAAGTTAAGTCAGTAGCAGATCCGTGGGCAGCTGCTGCTAAGGGTCAAAGATGATATGAATGCATGGGCCTGAAGTGCTCACTTTAAGAGCCAGATGGTTCGGCACATTAAAGCAATTTTGGATGAATATGAAGAATATTTGGCAGACCTTGAAGAAGAAGAGTCGAGGTCTGTGGTGGCATCAAACCCAATTGTACCCAGGTAAGACATGTTCATTTTAATGACGATGAAGACAATGAAAGAATACCCAAGAGTCACTTTTCAAGGACTCATTGGGTAAAGGAAACAACCCAAACTATTGTGAAGCTTGGCAACATTGAAGAACCGGTCTTAGCACTAATAGATCATGGATCGGAGATAAATTTGATGGCAAAAAGCTTGCACAAGAACGGAAAATGGCCTATTGATGTGGACCATGGTTGGCGGATTCGAGCTGCCAACATGCTTCTAGGAAGCCTCTATGGTGCATGTGCAAATGTTAAGGTAATTGTAGGGGATGTCTATGATGAGCAAAATTTATTTATACAGGAGCATTCCTCTTATCCATTGATTTTGGGGTAACCCTACATTATGGATGTGCGTATGGAAACCAAGGTTCTGGATGATGGCTTAGCCTATGCCAGGGTTTGGAGCCGAGATGGTAAAAAAGCAATTCAATTCTTGATTGTATGTGTTTACCAGATGTGCTTGAATCAGATGATGTGATTTCAGGGATCTTTGAAGAGGTATATTATGTAGATACTATGTCAAAGCTTGAGGAGATCCAGAAACACAGGTTACAAAGCAAAACTGAAGTGGTTAAGGTCCGCTCAATGGACATGTATGAATACTTGGGTATATATGAAGCACTTATGCAAATTGAGAATTATTTCGGTAAAGCAGTTGAAGCAAAATTAGAGACAAAGTACAAGGCTGTTGCAAAGAAAGTGAGACCAGTGCTACATCGCTACAAGAAGGAAGTGATGGGGTGATCAAAGAAGCTTCTTGGTGGCCTATACTTAGGAATCCAAAGAACATTGGATAGGAATTTACTAAGGAGACATTGCAGCAGCTGAAGGTTAGAGAAGATGGTTTTCTCAACGAATAAGAAATCAAGTGTTTTCAAGGTATGCTTTAAAAGCATGGTAAAGCTTTCTCTTTTTAGCCGAGTGAGATTGGGTGTGTGGATCCAAGTGTTGTTTCACCTATGGTTATATTCACTGTTCCTCACATTCCATGGAGCTTACATCCTATTCCAGTTCCTAAAGCTCACTTGCCAAAGCCTATCACTTTGCTTAATGAAAAGATAAAAATGGGAATTTTGGAGCCATCATGTGCACCATATTCTAGTCGATGGTTTACTGTTCTGAAGAAAAACGGTATGTTAAGGCTCATTCAGGGTATGCAACCAGTTAATAAGGTAACAATCTGCAATGTGGGTACTGTCCCAATTGTGGATGAACTTGTTGAGGCCTTTGCAAGAAGATCTATTTACTCCATGTGTGATCTTTATTTCGGATATGATCAATTCCAGTTAGCTTTGGAGAGTACGGATCTTACTACAATGCATACTCCTCTTGGTTTGGTAAGGATGTGCACTCTACCACAGGGTGCTACTAATTATGTAGCTCAATATGATGAATGGCATGAGTAAAGTATTAAGGGCATTTATCCCACATGTTACTATGCCTTTCATTGATGATCTATCAATTAAAGGATGTGAAGAAGGATCCAAAGACAAGGTAAAAGATCAGAGGGGGTGCCGACGGTTTGTTGCTCAACATATTTCTGATTGTGATGCTATTTTATCAAGGCTTGAAGAAGTTAACTTAACACTTTCAGGTGAAGAATCAACTTTTGGTGCTAAGGAGGTCTTAATTGTGGGACATATGTGTAGTCCTGAGGGTAGAAGGCCAAGTCCAGTGAAAGTTGAAGCTATCCAAAAACTCAAGGGAACATGCTCTTCGGCTACTGAAGTTCTTCGGTTTTTGGGTGCATTTGTATTCTATCTTATTTGGTTGCCACACTTTGCTCACGTTGCAGAGGTGCTATATCAATTGCTAAGGAAAGGTAGAAGGTTTGTTTGGGAAGAATTTCACACACATGCTATCAGGAAATTAAAGAAGATGCTTCTTGAGGCTTTGAACTTGAGAAAAGTCGATGAAAAATGTGAAAGTCCAGTTATTTTAACAATTGATACTAGTCGGATAGGTATTGGATGGGCTATAGGTCAAGATGACGCAGAAGGACACAGGTATACAGTTAGATTTGGAGCCAAGGTGCTCAATGCTTGTCAACAAGGTTATCCACAGGTTAAGAGAGAACTTTAGGGTGTTGCTACTACTCTAAGGTCTTGTTGACCATTGGGTCAACAACACAACATAACTCAAGTTTCGTACCAAAGTCTTATCTTTTGTGAGTTATGAAATGCTGCGGATTATGGCTATAAACGTCATTTGTAATGAGTAGTTATTCTAGTTTCAGAAGCCGGGGTGCAATGGCACTTCCAGACTGTAAATACAAAGCCATTTGACCCTTTCAACCCCATTTTTGGTTAAACCTAAGGTAGCCTTAGTATATAAGGTACCTAGGTCATTTTGTAAAATGAAGACTTTTTATCATAATCAAAACTTTAGGGTTGCCGTCTACTGTGTGTGAGAGAGAAAGAGAGTGAGTGTGAGCTTTATCCTCGCGCTACGCCCGGCTAGCTCAACACATTGGAGATTTGACTGCACCATTGTTGTAGGCTTGAGGAGAGCTACGCAACAACGCCAAGCATTCCACGCGAGGCGAAGCGTACACGCCGACGCATCTACGAGCTATTTGTGGCCATAAGTGTATCAAACGGTTTCTGTTTTCTGCGTGCTAGTAGTCTATAGAATTGTGGCGACATAAGCTATGCATATGTACTCATAAATTTTAGTTTCGGGCACTTTAAAAATTCTGCTATGTCATCCTACGCGTTTTTCACAGATGGGTTTAGAGTGAGGGTTTTGAGTGTAGAAGCTTAGGGACAGGTGTATCCTAGTGAGGGGATGGTGTTCCTTAAGTTTCGTACGAATCTGGCATGATTAGGTGAGTTATCTTCCGTATGTTTGTATGTGGCTAGGTGGTGTAGTTGAGAGCAGTGAGGTTCTTGATTGTGGTATAGTTGGCCTTCCAGAGTGTTGTATGTGTAGGATGGTCTCAGCCTGACAAGCTAAAGAGATTTCCTCCGTGTGCCTATCATGTCATCTGTGTCCTCGATTGACATTATGTTGATCTAGGTAGTGTTTGCATGCACTTCATGGGTGTGTGAGTCGCTCCTGTCCAACATTGGCGCCGCTACCGAGGACACAAGGACCTAAGTAGGTTTTCTACTAACACTCGTGTGATGGTTTCTTGATTTAGTTTCGGCTAAAGAAATCGTTTTTCTTAAGTGGATCCGGAAGAGGATATTCCGCGATCAAGTGGATAGCCAGGAAGCGTGTGTCTTGCCGAGGGTCTGCGACTAGATAGGCTTAGTTAGGATATGTGGATTAGAGTAGTTGTTGGTGGTCGAGTGATTTGTGAGGTGATAAAAGCGTTTACTAGTCCGTGTGTGGCAGTGAAGCGTTTTTCTACTCATAGATGCAAAACCCCATATGATTTGTAGGAGTAGCTTTAGGTAAGTGATCCGATTCTAATCTAGAGCTATTCAGCACTGAATTATTTGCTACAGTGCTTGATTGCATTTGAAATCACGGAAAAGTATGCTTTTGAGGGTAAAAATGCATTAAACAAGCTTTTGTGGATTTTTTTGTATGACTGACTAGTGCTGTGTATATAAAAGAGCATTTGCAAGGGTTCTGTGAAGAAAACCTGCAATTCTGTAAACATAGACATCCTACGCGTAGGATGTCTCAAGGGGGTTCTGGAGACCAAATTTGAAAATTCTGACTGCACCAGTGGGTTCAAAGGGTAGGTATTACCCTAGTAACATATTGACTTGGGTGTTTTTCCCTATTTTTGTTGACCAAAAGCCAAAAAGCGGAGTCAGAAAACGTAAAATTTTAGAAAAGGTTTAAATTGAGTGATTTTTGCATGTTTTTGCAATTGTGAAGCATACTTGCACTTGCTAAGAGCATAAGGAAGCATCATGGACACTTCAGTCTGAAAAAATAAGCAAAAGACATCCTACGCATAGGATGTCTACATGGTGATCTGGGCACTTTTTGGAAAATCTGAGGTTACCAGTGTGTTTAGAAGGTAGGTTCTACCCTATTTTCACCTGGAAAGTGGAAATTTGAACAAATTTTGATAGATCAAAGCCAAAAGACAAGAATTGCCAGACATCCTACCCAGATTGTGTCCAAGGCCTAATTTTGAGACCAAACCATAGGATGACTCCACAGGCATGTTCTAAATGTTGTATTGAGTGCATGTGATAAATTTCATCTCATTTGGGTCAGTGAAAGTGAATATTGAATAGAATTTAGCGTTTTTGGACAGACAAAAGGAAAGAAAAGGTAGTTTTGGGGTCTTTTGACATCCAAATTAAAATCTAAGCATAGCATTGGGTTGCTGACATCAAGGGGAAGCTGTGGCTCAAGTTTGGGGCAATTCTAAGCACTTAGACATCCTACGTGTAGGATGTCTTCACCATGATTTAGGACTCCAAACCAACCTCTGAGCATACCACAATGATCAGCACCTTAAGGAGAGTCTGTGGTTCAAATTTGGGGCAATTCTGAGCAGTTAGACATCGTACGCGTAGGATGTCTAAGGCATAATTCTGATACCAAAATTCTCTTGTGACCATACCATGTTGTTGTATAGCCTTAGGCAAGCCCCCTAGACAAATTTGGTCCAATTTGGAGTTGATTTGACTTGGGAATTCATCAGAACAGACATCAGGCTTTTGGAACAGATTCTTGATCATTTGACCAACCTATAGGTGTCAGAATCAAAAAGTAAAAATAGCTGTTAGTTTAGCACGTGAAGGGGAAGGTACAGTGCAAGTTTGAGCTGAAACAGAGCTAAAAGACATCCTACGTGTAGGATGTCTCCAGGGTCATAAAGTGGTCAAAATTCTAATGTAGCCATATAGGGAGGTTCTAAGTGTCTCAAGGATTCTAGATCTTTTTTCAAAAGTGAATTTGGACCTTGTTTGGCCTATTTACCAAGCAAAGACAAGAATTGTCAGACATCCTACTCTCGGAGTGCACTAGAAGCTCGTGCAGCCTAAATCTTGACCTATTGGCATCCAAATTCAATTTTGAGTATACCATTGGGTTACTGAGCACTAGGAGAATCTTGGGATCATGTTTGGACAAAATATGAGCAGTTAGACATCCTACGCGTAGGATGTCTCCAGCTTGATTTAGGACTCCAAACCAACCTATGAGCACACCACTGTGATCAGCACATCAAGGAGAAGCTGGGGTGAAAATTTCAAGTCATTCTGAGCAAAAAGACATCCTACGCGTAGGATGTCTCAAGGCCATTTTTAGGTCCAAATAAAATTCTAAGAATACCATTGTGTTGCTGGACTCAAGGGGAGTCTCTGGACCAAATTTTGTTCAATTCTGAGCATATAGACATCCTACGCGTAGGATGTCTCTAGGCCAGTTTTAGGGTCCAACTTTACTTTTGACCATACAAGAGTGTTCAGAGTGTCACAGAGATCCCAAATCTTCTTTTAAAATTGAATTTGGACTCATTTTGAGCAGTCTAGACTGCATTTCACTGTTTTGGCCATAACTTTCACAAACGGTATTGGATTTATATCAAAACGTAGCCTGAGAGCGTCTCTACAAATCTAAGAGCAAAACTTGAACTAAATGTATGCCAACGGCAACCATTTAGTTCAACTTTGAAAAAAACGTCGTTTGAGGCCTCAAAATTCATCTGCAAGCTAGGGGTGTCTGAAAGCGACAATTTGCGAGAATTGTGATGAAACGGTTGTGGTTTTGGACACAGTTTCGACTTTTCCCTAACCAAAGAACTTTAACACAGTGGACTAAGTGTACTTGAACCAAACAAAAGCTCTTAATCCCATAAATCATGTCTACCCTAGATTCAAACGCGGCTTACACAAGCTTGGAGATCCCCATGATAGAGGAATATCCTCCCACAAGGATCTTCTAAACTTGCAATTGATAAAGATCCATCTTGTTGAGAGAGTTTGTATGATTGGTCATGAGAGTGAAGGACTATATAGATACATTGACGACAATGAGGTCAATCTATATAAGTGCTCAGGTCCATACCTAGAAGAGATAACAGATTACAAGCTCTTATATGTCTACACATATGGAATCGACTGTCAATGGAGATCTATAGTTGTCGACAAGTATGGACGAGAATACAAAGTTGTAGAAAGCACAAATCCACAAACTGTACTAGAAAGAGGTGGATATTTGGTCAATGAAGGACCACAAATGCCTCCACCAAACACGAGAATTCCTATAGGAATTCCAAGAAGAGAGCCACCAGGATTCCCTTCAAGAGCGATAATGAGAGAAGGATTGGGAGAGTCTCTGGTTAGACTTGTAGACAATCGACGAGTTTGACCATCCCAAGTCCAGAAATGGGTAAACAGAAAATACTCCGGAAATAAAGATCCGAGAGATCACGTAATGGCTTTTAAAAGAGTGATTAGAGCAGAGGAAGTTTCAGATTTTGCGACACAGTTTGCGGGAATTGGATTGACTCTAGAAGATGATGCAGCTACATGGTTCGACTCGGTGGACAAATGGGATTTTGAGACCCTAGATGAGTTGTTTGAGGAGTTTATTGAAGAATTCTGGCCAAAAGGCATTGCTCACAACATGGTCTCACAAATCCATAGATTCAAACAGAAAGAGGATGAATCAGTACGCAAAGCATCATGATGGCTGAAGAGATATGTTAAGCTTTGTCCGAGAGAGGAATTACCTACGCAAGCACGACTGATGCTGATCTTTATCCAGGGAATGAGACATGTGGGCCTTCAGAAGGACCTGCATATGATAAGGAGGATGACGCTAAACAAGTTGATCAAAGAAGCTCTTTATCTAGTGGATAACTGTGAGGCATACAAAGAAAAGGACTTAAAGAGTCAAGGAGATGACACATCCTCTCAGCATAGTGTTTCACAGATAAGTGAGTCCATTGCCAAGCCAACGGCACCTATTGATCAAGAAAAGCTTATCGACGACTTGGTCAAGAGGTTGATTCCTCTTGTAAGGTTTGATTTGGGAGAGCCTACGTGGTGTGAAATTGAGAGAAAATGGACGAACCATACGGGGGAAGAGTTCTATTATAGCATGGAAAATGCTAGAGAGAGGTATGTACAACCTGTTCCAGAAGCGCCTACTCCACCTAGATACATTACGGGGAATGCACCAAGACCAGTAGGAGTTTTAAGGCCACAGCTTGTCTTAGGACAGGTTGTTGTCTTAGGACAACAACCTCCGCTGCCAGGTGCTAGAAGGCCGGTAGACATGAGATACATTCCAATGATGGAAGCATCAAATAAACCAACGCTAGTACCAGCTACAATGTGGTATAGCAACCAAAGTGAGTACTACCCTTCGGAGCAACAAAATGTGAGAGAAACACATGGAGTGGTGAGGCCGGTACAACCTCCACCTCCTGGGTTTCAGTCGAAAGAAAGAAGGTATGAAATGGACAAAATGACATTGCGATTCATTGCAAATAACGTCTTATCTAGGTCAAAGATTTCTTATAGCCAAGAGGAAATGCTAAAAGAATCTCCTCAACCAGAGACAGATTGTCACAAAAGTTGTGACAACCTCTTGGTCAAACAATGTCCTCATACGGAGATCATTGAAGTAAATGCCTATTGTCTTGAGTGTGGCATCACTCACTTGATCCCCGATTGCCCGAAAAACCCAAACCAAATCAGGAAAATCACGACAAATGTATTAGGGATTGTTTAGCTCCCTAGTAGCTCAGAAAATGAAAATGTTGTACCAGTTCAAGTGGTTACGAGAGCACAAGCTCAAAAGAAAGCTGATGAGAATCCAGAGACAAAGAACACAGAAAGTGACACAATTCCAAAGACAGATGATGGACCAAAGACAGGCGCACCTAGTCAGAAAACCAAGAGCAAACGAAATAGTTGGAAAGCTAGAAAGACTAGGATAAAAGCACGCAGGGAACGAGAGCAAAAATCCCTAGCTGAGAAGCTTACCGAACTTGAGGAGAAGATAAAACAACATGAGGAAAAGGAGGCACCTTCTCTTACACAGATGGTTAAACCTCTTGAAGAACCATCCACGGATGAGAAACCAAGAAGTGCTAGTTTAGGAGGATCTGTGTTGGCAGAGAAGGTTAATGAGACATTAGATGCCCTCTTGAAAGCCTTTGATGTGAGGCTCAAAAACAACCAAACCCAAGAACACAGGTGGATGACATATCCCTATGCGAAACTAGAAAAGCAAAGGTTTGAAATGTGCCATAAATGATTCAAACGGCCCAAGCTTTAGTAGAGCCACTAGTTGCAAAACCCGAGGATGTGATCCGTGTCATGCCTACACAAGTAATCCCACCAAACCAAGAACTAAAAGAGCCAGATTCTAGTCATGAGCACATACCAAACCTCAAAGACCCAGCATTAGAACCAAGGATAGTATTGAATACCACGGATAACTCTTCCGAGGGATTTCACCAAGCTATACCTGAGGATTGTAAAGAGATAGATGGTCTTGACGAATTGTGGAAACAAGTCAGAGAGGCCAATGAAGCCGATGACCTAAGAAGATGAGTAGACAAGATTGGTGATGAACGAGGAGTGTTTCTACCACCAATAGAGGAATTTGAGACTGGATCTCAAATGAATCTAGACGTGCGATTGTATTGGGGCGACAAAGGATCTGTACAATCTATGGATAGTCAACCCCGTTCGCTAAGAACACTACCGTCCTACATGGGAGAGTACGAGACCAAGTCAGATGTGGTTGAAGTCCCATCACAGAGATTGTCTCCCAACAAGGCCATTGATTCAAAGGGGCTAGTAGATATTCTATCTACCCCAGTCACCTGTACAATAATGTTAGCCGAGTTGCTAAGAATAAGACCAAACATGTGGGTAAATGTCTAGAGAAATTTGGTGTAAAAACCCCAATGACTCAAATCGAGGAAGGCATCAAAGAGCTTGAAATGCCTCAACTAAATACTAGGCCAGTGCCATTAAACAAGGTAGGCAAGTATTACGAGGTAGAAGATGGAAACACCACCCTTCCTATGGAATTCAATAATGTAAAAACCATGGCAATCCTTGACAGTGGAGTTGGTGTGGCCATTGCAACCAAAGAGGTTTGGAAAAAATGGGGAAAACCTGCCTTGATATCCACACTAATGACCCTGCAGCTTGCAAACGAGCACAAGGAAAAGCCCCTAGGACTGCTAGAAAAAGTACTTGTTACTTCTTGTGGCATTGAATATGAACATACTTTTTCTATTGTTGACTTTGGCAAGAAGACCAACTATGACATCATTATGGGAAGACCATTCATGTGACAATTGAAAATGGTCCAGGATTGGGGTTATGACCATATATATTTGAGACATATGGAAACCATAACAAAGATAAACTTGAGGGACCATAGCTATAGGGATGTGACGAGAACACCGGTTGAGGAGTTTGATTCCGCCACAGTAGAAGGATCAGAACTTCCAGCTTGGTTAGGTAAGACTAAAGAACTGTGGATGTGTGGAGCTTCACAATGTGGTAGCTTGAAACGTGAGGAATGTATCCTAGAGCGGGTTATAGTGGATAGGGACTATATCCCAGATCCATTTCCTGAAGAAGAGTTAGATTCTTTTGGATGGCAACACATCTTGGCTACTCTGGACGTGTGCGCCGTGGGGGATGCTCCCACAACAAAGTTTTGTGATTAAAATGGCAATGATGTCATTCCTTATTTTGCAGTGAGTGTAATCCAAGAAAACGAAGAGAACCAGACATCAACAAGCTCTCAAAATAAGGAGAAAACAAAGAAATGTGGAGAATCAAAAGATGAAGAAGACGACGAGTTCTATGACTCTGTAGAACACTTCGATCTTCAAGAAGATCAACGACCCGGGAATCAATGCCATCGCTACACGGATAAAGTGCATCAACAGTGGATTCCAAAGTTTTCCGTGAAGACACAGCCACCAGAAGCATCCTCATACATGGCTCCTAATAAGGATGCAAAGACTCAGCTAGGAGGAATACGACCAGAGCAACGAGATAACAATGCTCTAATCAATGGGCTAGAAAAGTCCTCCAAGAAACTACCACCCACGAGCAAACAGACAGTAACTTTCCACTACCAGCCAAAAAATCAAGGGGAAGTACAAGAAGTCAACCTTGCTAAGGATAGTAGCGATAGTGATGAATCTTACGACATCCCCTATCATCAACTCAGGCCATCACTATCACCAACCCCTTCAGCAACAACCATGACAGGTCAAAAGAACAGGACAACAAGTCAAAGCCAAAAAGCTCAACAAATCTGGATACCGAAAAGCCAGATCGGCCAAAAACAGATATGGATCAAGAAGACAAAGATCTCTAATGACAAATCACAAGATCCAACATCAAAACAAAAACAAGGAAAGCGTGCACGAACGGGTAAGAATATCACAAAGTCGCAAGCTTTCACAACTCAGGTTTGGGCTCCAAAGAAGTTGATTCAAGCACAAAAAAGTGAGGCATTCATTTGGATTCCAAAACAACCACAATATCAACTTTCAAAGCCTAAATCCCATCCCCAATCAAGCATACAAGGGCTAAAGCAAAGACCAATGTCGACTCACACAACAAAAAGGTGGATCCCGAAGAAGTCTCTTCAAACACAAACGAAGCACGGGCAAGTATGGGTTCCCAAACGAGCGTCAACAACAAAACAACCAATAATCGCAAAGAAATGGGTCCCAAAGAAGAACAACAAAACTACTGTCAGTGCATCACCGCTTGAATTCTTACAATTCTTCCTACGATTACAGTATAGTTAGAAGAGAGCAAGTCCCTTCAATCAAGAAACGATACAGGAGCTTCAAAGAACATTACATTGCTTAGAATAGGAAGCCTCGCCAACAAATGCCAATAAGCAAATTGCTTATACCCACATCTTGCACAACATAAATCTTTTCCATGCATTGACTGTGTATGCATAATAGGGCTACATTACAAGGCCTACATAGGCACAACTTTTAATTGCCCAAGAACAACACATATCCTTTGCGATACCCTGTCGTAAAGGATGACTCCAGATAGGAAGGGGGGAGGCATTCTGAATACGGACCTAACATTATGACTATTAGAGGGCAATGTTTTGTGAGAGGCATTGAATTTTTGCATTTTATTGTGATAATTTTTTGACAAAATTTAGAGTATATGCCCTCATAGTAGTGTTACAAAGGAATATAGGGACAAAATCCATAGATGAGCCCCTAGGGACATGTGTATAGTGTACATAGCATTTAGATTTCTATTTGAATGATTTTTCTTTTGTTGAGTTGTTTTAAGATTTTCTTTGTTTATTATTAAGAAAAAAAATAAAAAAATCCATAATCCACAGAAGAAAAGACTGACGAGAGGCCTGAGCACTACAAAGAGAAGAAGGTACAGGGAAACGATGAAACTTCACGAAGTATGTCTCAGCAGCCACTACAACAGCCGAAGAACTTGTCACAAAGCAGTGTCAATAGACTATCGACAAGTCATAAAAGTCAGAGTCGAGTAGCTAAGCCACAAAATGAGTGAGGTGTTAGTCCCAAAGCTTCAAGTAATATTCTCTGTGGTCTAAGCGTCTTAGCTATTCTAGGTACTGCTCAAGCTGGAAGAGTTGAGCATATTTACGTTGTGTCGCTCATGCTGGTATAGGTGAGCAAAAGAGTCGAAGTCTAAGTACTTAAGTTTGGTGAAGTGAAGAAGAAGGTCCAAAAGACACTCACGTACTGAGCACAGTGAGATACGAGTGGAGAAACTTCTACATCGACAACCCTTCTTGGAAAGGTGGAAGCTATTGAGACATCTTTGATGTCACATATGCTACATTTATTCCTCGAAACACCCATCATTTCCTTCTTTCACATTGCTTGCTTTTGTTGACAAATTTCTCATATGCATATAGAGTGTCCCGTATTGGCACTTGTTGAGATGTCGAGCTCTACACCTTGAGCTGGCATCCACTACGGGTCTTGGCCGCTTACGGCATTTACTCACTGGCGCGTTAGGTGACCGACATGGAGGATCTCTGCCAGTGATTCTATAGCTGGACTACACTTATAGTGCCAGCCTAGTACGCTTCTAGCGAGTTCACACTTAGTGACCGCATGTACATATGTGCTACTTTTCAGCTTTAGCACTTAGTCATTTTGTACTCTCTTTTCTGTGAAGAAGAAGAAGAAGCTTTCCATCTTTGTGTGCTTTGTGCTTGTCTTGTGTAGCTCTCTTGCATCCTCATTCTTTACATGGTATCAGAGCCTGGTGCAGGCAAGAGAGGCTAAGAGAGCAACAGCATCACAATCCCTTTGTTCGCAATCCACGACCAGGGGTTTTTCGCACAAGTTTCTGAACAGGTCTCCAAAGTGCAGTATACAGAGATTTACTGTACAAGTACAGTGGTTGTATGTACGCTTGATTGTGGACACTCGTTGAGTGTAGAAAGCGTTACAAGAACCACGATAGCAGGTTCAACAGATTTGCAGGTTTTTGCAGATTGCAGCTATTTTGTCTTAGTGCTTCAAGATGTCTGACGGTTTCAGTCAGATTGTTACTGAGAAGCTTGAGAAAAATAACTACCCTGCATGGAAGTTCAGAATAACAAATTTCCTAAAAGGAAAAGGTTATTGGGACTATGTAGAAGGAGACAATGAAAAGGAACCAAAGATTCCCGAGGCAAATGCTACAGCAGAACAAAGGAAAGCTTTGAGGGACTGGCAACAAGGCCAGAGCAAAGTGATGTATTGGCTTTCTATGAGCATCACAGATGGCATGATGGGCTATCTACACGATGCTGAAACCCCTGCCATTGCATGGAAAAAATTAGGCAGAGTGTTCGAGGTGAACACCAAGGCCAGGAAGCTTCAACTAAAGTCGGAGCTAAATCAGGTTAAGAGGAACAACCTCTCCATCAATGATTATGCTTTGAAGATCAAGAGTATCATTGAGGCATTTGGATCTATTAAAGTCTCAGTGGAAGACGATGACATTGTCCGTGCATGCTTGGATGGTCTAGGAGATGAGTATGTACATTTTAGGTCTTCCATGAATACAAGAGATGACATCCCCGTGTTCCAAGATTTGATTTCTATGCTTATTCTTGAGGAGAAGAACCTTGACACATCTTCTTCTCATGGCAGAAATAATTCTGAACAGGCCTTCTATTCTAACTCCAACAGAGGTAGAGGTAGAGGTCGTGGTCAAGGCCCAAGGGGTTGCAGGGGCCAATTTCTGGAAGGTCAATCAAATCAAAACAATACAGGTGGCAGGGGAAACCAGTCTCAAGGCAGGGGGAGTCAAAGAGGTCGTGGTGCAGGATCAAGCAGGCAGCACCATACTCCAAATAGTAGAGAATGTTGGACTTGTGGTGAAAGAGGTCACATGTCACGTGACTGTCCAAAGGGAAAAGCAAGTAGAAAGAGAGAACACGGCAACTATGCATCTACTAGCAGAGATGCAGATGACAGCAAAAACGAGCGCATGTTTGTTATGCAACATGTAATGAATACAATGACTGCAGAGAATTCCACCCAAGATGATGTTTGGTATGTGGATTCAGGTGCCTCTAATCACATGACGTCTCGTGGAGAGTGGTTTAGAGATATGCGCAAACCAGATGTGTCAGGCTATGTGCAGATAGGAGATGACACAGCTCACCCCATTGCTCATGTAGGGGACATACCTCTAAATACGAAGAGTGGGAAATCAAAGTACTTAGCAGATGTACTTCATGTCCCAAACATTACAAAGAATCTTGTTTCTGTTGGACAAATGGTTGAGCAGGGTTTGAAGGTTCGCTTCAATCCAAATGGTTGTTATGTAGAAGATTTCCAGAATGGCTGTAAGCTGATCACAGAGGGAAAATGTGTGGACAGAATGTTTACGCTGAATGTAGACATGCCTGAGGTAAAAGCTGCATTATTTGCACAGGGTACAGGTGTTGTGGCTGATGTTGACATTTGGCACAAACGCATTGGCCATGTCAATGAGCAGAGATTGCGCAGCATGCAATCAAAACAGATTGTAAAAGGTTTGCCCAAATTCAAGGTGGATGGTATGCATAAAGTGTGTGCAGCATGCCAGTTTGGAAAACAGTCAAAGGGCTCATTTCCACATGAGCGCAATGTATGTAAAAAGCCACTTGAGGTGGTGCACACAGATGTTTGGGGTCCAACCGATACTGCAAGTATACATGGTTGCAGGTATTATGTCTCTTTCATTGATGACCATACAAGGAAAGTATGGGTCTACTTCATGCGTAACAAAAGTGAAGTGTTTGGTCACTTTCAAGACTTCAAAGTCATGATTGAGAAGGAGACAGATATGCAAATCAAGACATTGAGGTCAGATGGAGGGGGAGAGTACTTCTCCAATGATTTTTCAGATTTTCTGCGAATGCATGGTATACACAGGCAGTTTACATGCAGATATACTCCACAGCAGAATGGGGTCGCAGAAAGGAAAAACAGGCACATTGCAGAGGTTGCACGTGCATTGATGAATGAGAAGAACATGCCTCATCATTTTTGGGCTGAAGCTGTAAATACAGTTGTGTACATTATGAACAGGACACCTACAGCTGCGGTGCATGATGTAACACCTGAGGAAAAGTTTACAGGTACAAAGCCTGATTTGGCACACTTGAAAGTGTTTGGCTGCATAGCTTACGTGCATGTACCAGATGAGTTGCGTAGGAAATTGGATCCTAAAGCAGAGAAATGTATTCTTGTGGGATATTCCCTTGAACAAAAGGGGTACAGGTGCTACAATCCTACTACACGAGAATTACGAGTGAGCAGAGATGTAGTCTTTGATGAGATGAGCAACTGGTACAGTAATGCACATGGCACTATTGGGGCTGATGTAAAAGATGATGTGGTTGTACAAAATGTGAGGCCACAGTCACAGGTTTTGAGTGGACCACAAGAGTCCTCTTCTCGTGGCTCTGTTGAGAAACCATGGAATGGTAGACTACGTACGTAGGTTACTCCACCAACAGGTACAGTGAATGTATCACGAAAAGGAAAGGAAAAGGTTGATGAGCCTCCCTTTATGGTTGATGCATCATCAGGTTTTTCACATGTAGACATGGATTCAGATGGTTCTGAACAAAGTCTTGATGAGGAATTTGGAATTCCGGCTGTCAGGACACCTGGTGTAAGGAAAGTACAAGAAGATGCTAGAGGGCAAAGGAGTGACCCAGGACCGCGCAGATCTAATAGAGTCAGAAATCCAATTCAGAAATTGACTTATGATGGGTATCCAGCACATCACCAAGCCTACATGGCTAAGGTGATACACGATGTGGAGCCCACATGTTTTGAGGATGCAGTTGGAAATGTGCATTGGGATGATGCAATGAATGAAGAGATGGCTGCATTGGAAGCAAATGACACATGGGAGTTGGTGCCATTGCCAAGTGGCAAGAAAGCTATTGGCTGTAAATGGGTGTATAAAACCAAGCATAAGGCTGATGGTAACATTGAGCGTCACAAGGCAAGGCTGATCGCAAAGGGTTATGCACAGACGTATGGCATAGACTATGAGGAGACCTTTGCTCCAGTGGCAAAGATGACGACAGTGAGAGCTGTCATAGCAGTGGCTGCATCTAGAGGATGGATTATGCATCAAATGGATGTAAAGAATGCCTTCTTGAATGGTGAGTTGCAAGAGGAAGTGTATATGGATTAGCCACCTGGTTATGTCGATCCAGGTTACCCAGATTATGTATGCAGACTTCTCAAAGCTTTGTATGGTTTGAAGCAGGGCTCTAGAGCATGGTATGACAGGATTGCCAAGTATCTTGTCAGTATTGGTTTTAGGAGAGCTCATGCTGATCATTCACTCTATGTACGTGAGAGTGATGTGGGGATTGTGGTCATTACCATATATGTAGATGACCTTATTATTGTTGGTGACAATGCTATGGAGATTGACCATGTGAAGGGTCTTCTCAAACAGGAGTTTGAAATGAAAGATTTAGGCGAGTTGCGCTACTTTCTTGGCATTGAAGTGATCAGGACTCCAGAGGGTGTATGGCTATCACAGAGACAGTATGCTTTGGACATGTTGTCAAAGTATGGTATGGCTGATTGTAAGCCAATTTCTATTCCCTTGGATGTGAATGCAAAGCTGAGTGCAGAGAAGGGTGATGTTGTTGAGGATGTCAACATGTACAGGAAGATTGTGGGTAGTCTAATCTACTTGACTATCACAAGGCCAGACTTGAGCTACACAGTAGGCTTGGAGAGTCAGTTCATGCAACTTCCGAGGAAGCCACATTTGGATGGAGTACGACGCACACTTAGGTATGTGCAAGGTACTCTTGACTACGCATTGTTCTATGCAGCAGATGCACCATTAGCATTGTATGGGTATACAGATGCAGATTGGACAGGTAGCATTGTTGATAGGAGATCTACGAGTGGCTTCATGTTCTCTTTTGGGAGTGCTGCTGTTACTTGGATCAGCAAAAAGCATCCTACGGTTGCTTTATCGAGCACAGAGGCCGAGTACAGAGGTGCAGCAGTTGCGGCGTGCGAGGTAGCTTGGCTACGCACATTACTTGAGGACTTGGGAGTGCAGGTGGACCAGCAGATTTTCATCCATTGTGACAACCTCAGCAGCATGCAGTTGGCTAGGAACCCAGTGTTCCATGCCAGGACCAAACACATAGAGGTCCATTACCACTACGTTCGAGAGCGAGTGTTGGCGGGCGACATCGACTTGGTCTATGTCAGCATAGAGGAGCAGATAGCGGATATCTTTACCAAGGCCCTCGGAGCTGAGAAGCTTCGACGCTTTCGGACTATGCTTGGACTCTGCGACATGCAGAGCTCGAGGGGGAGTGTTGAGATGTCGAGCTCTACACCTTGAGCTGGCATCCACTACGTGTCTTGGCCGCTTACGGCATTTACTCACTGGCGCGTTAGGTGACCGACACGGAGGATCTCTGCCAGTGATTCTACAGTTGGACTACACTTATAGTGCCAGCCTAGTACGCTTCTAGCGAGTTCACACTTAGTGACCGCATGTACATATGTGTTACTTTTCAGCTTTAGCACTTAGTCATTTTGTACTCTCTTTTCTGTGAAGAAGAAGAAGAAGCTTTCCATCTTTGTGTGCTTTGTGCTTGTCTTGTGTAGCTCTCTTGCATCCTCATTCTTTACAGCACTTGCATCAGGGACTCTTTCCGTGTTTCACCCAAGCACTCACCTTTCATGAACATGTACTTCACGTTCAACTGCTCAACTCCAAGAAGAGCGTATACCAAAGGCATTTCTTTTTCCCTTTGGTCATCCAGATTTTAGACCCTAATCTAAAGAAACCTATCACCATCCTCTTGTACATATTCCTTCTACATCAACAATAAGGAAATGCTACTCAAATCAATTGACAAATGAATTGGAGCACCAATTTCAGATCATGGTATACTTCTCCTCAATGGTGAGTGGAAGAATGGCCTACAATGACAAAGCTGCAGACAACACTAACAACATGATTGCACAGGAACAAAGAAGTCCCCAATGAAGAAGAGAAGACATAAAAGTAATCAGAGGATCTCAAAAGATGGATGGTTATGATGATAGATGTCCGCTCTAATGCATCGTACTTCTTGGTATGGTTCGACAAAGTTACAAGCAGTGCAACAGATGAAGCCCAAACGACAGCAAAGACCACATACCATCGACAATCATGTCATGTCGGGGACGACATGAATGCGGAAGGGGGGAGTGTTGACGGCTGGGTCAACAACACAACATAACTCAAGTTTCGTACCAAAGTCTTATCTTTTGCGAGTTATGAAATGCTGCGGATTATGGCTATAAACGTCATTTGTAATGAGTAGTTATCCTAGTTTCAGAAGCCGGGGTGCAATGGCACTTCTAGATTGTGAATACAAAGCCATTTGAACCTTTCAACCCCATTTTTGGTTAAACCTAAGGTCGCCTTAGTATATAAGGTACATAGGTCATTTTGTAAAAGGAATACTTTTTATCATAATCAAAACTTTAGCGCTGCTGTCTACTGTGTGTGAGAGAGAAAGAGAGTGAACGTGAGCTTTATCCTCTCGCTACACCCGGCTCACTCAACACATTGGAGATCTGACTGCACCATTGCTGTAGGCTCGAGGAGAGCTACGCGACAACGCCAAGCCTTCCACGCGAGACGAAGTGCACACGCCGATGCATCTACGATCTATTTGTGGCTGTAATTGTATCAAACGATGTATGTTTTCTGTGTGCTAGTAGTCTATAGAATTGTGGTGACATAAGCTACGCATAGGTACTCATAAATTTCAGTTTCGGGCACTTTCAAAATTCTGCTCTGTCATCCTCCGCGTTTTTCGCAGATGGGTTTAGAGTGAGGGTTTTGAGTGTAGAAGCTTAGCGACAGGTGTATCCTAGTGAGGGGATGATGTTCCTTAAGTTTCGTACGAATCTGGCATGATTAGGTGAGTTATCTTCCGTATGTGTGTATGTGGCTAGGTGGTGTAGTTGAGAGCAGTGAGGTTCTTGATTGTGGTATATTTGGCCTTCCAGAGTGTTGTTTGTGTAGGATGGTCTCAGCCTGACAAGCTAAAGAGATTTCCTCCGTGTGCCTATCGTGTCATCTGTGTCCTCGATTGACATTATGTTGATCTAGGTAGTGTTTGCATGCACTTCATGGGTGTGTGAGTCGCTCCCGTCCCAACAGGTCTGATAAAGAATATTATATTGGAGCGTCAGTCGTGGTAGAGGCAAATTGCTTTCCACTGATAGGGATAATGGCAAACTGCTCTACTCGGGACATTGCCATGCTACGGTGGATAGACTATATTAAGTCTCTTAACCCTAAATTTTGTCATATTGCAGGTAGAGATAATCGTATTGCAGATATGCTATCAAGAGCTAGGTTTGAAGATAAAGAAGAGATGCTGACCACAAGTAATGATGTTGGCTTGAAGTTTTATACGTCTTCTTATCTACATGCAAATTGTGGTAGTATTGCTCATGTTTTTGAAGTATTTTCTGAGGATTTTTGTGATGAAGAGTGGCTTACGATTGGCCGCTACCTTAGCACTCTCACTAGACAAGAAGGATGGAGTGACCGAGATTACAAGAGGATCAGGAAAAAGGCCTACGGCTATTTTATGAAGGATAGACATTTATGGAAGCGACCAAAGCGCCCAGGAGGAGTATCGCAACGGGTTATTTGTGATAAAGCAACTCAACAACACGTTATCAAAGAATTTCATGAAAGTTTATGGGATGGACACAAAGAAGTCTAGGCAACTTTTTTCAAGATTAACACTAGGTTAGTAACCTAACAGGACATAAAAGTGTCCTTTCAGGGTTTTGAAAAAAACCTCCAAAACCATAGTAGATCCACTCATTTTGTAAAATCCTTTCACGAGGTTATAGTTCAAGGCCTACTACACATGGAAAAAATAAGAAACTTGTAAAATTTCTCATCTTTTGGTCACACCAAGATCCAAAGTTGATGGACCAGTACATTTTCATCAAAACAGTCATTTCTTACATTTTGTTGCATAAAAATGAGATTAGGGATTTTTGTAGGACTTGAGATAAATTCCCTAGTTAACTTCAATGGTTTGGTGATCAGAACATATGATTTCTTCTGACTCACTATTTTTTGTTTTTCCAAAATAAATAGGTACAAAAATGTTGAATTTTTACCATTCTGCAAACCTACCATCGAAATTTCTATAGCCACGCTCAATACAAATAACATATGCATGTTTTCTTAGTTCCCTATTGTCCTTTAGGTTCATAAGGAACCATGGAGCATGTCAAAAGAATAATACATCTCTTACCAAGGGGAATCTTGGGGACAAAGAAGAAGTGCTAAATACAGCAAACATGAAAAAACTGGGTTCAACATTATGAGTTGTAGAATCCCATAGAAACTATTCAATGTCTAGCCAAATTTGATCCTTATGACTGGATATGGTTACTACCTACAAAATGCATGTAGTTGTAACAAGAAACTAACAATATTGAAAGCTATACTTGATATACTAGAATGTTTCCTTTTCTTCTATAACTGAAAAAATCAACCATCGTTGTCTACTATGAAAAATAGGGTATTAGGTGCCCCAAAACTCAAGAAATATTAGCTTTATGTTACAATATGCGACATAGAAAATCAAAACTGCATTTGGATATCATGAAAGCCACCAAAAAAATCATAGAAGAGCTAAACGTGGCTAAAAAACAGGATTTGGCAATTTCTATAATTTGGTCATAACTTACAACTTTAACATTTATTTCTCCCTAGAAGCATCAGGACATGTTGAGGACTATTAAAGATAGTTCTCTGGCATTATAGACCTCACAAACATGAATTCTAGAGTGGTATAGTTGCAAAAAGTTGAAACAAAGCCAAAAACAGGACCCTTTTTTTCACAGAGTTTAGGTTGTGAAATGTTGTGCAAGGACAAGGTTAAAGATGGAATTGATATTCCAAAAAAATGTCGAGTTTTTTTCAGCTCATGAGACAACTTTCTAGACAGATAGCACCTCAAAATCCATTTTGAAACTCTTGAAATAATTCAAGGAAAATGGTCACTTAACAGGACATAAAGTGTCCCATTACCAACCTAGTGTTAATTAAAGACCGGTATTGGTGGAAAGGTATGTATAAAGATGTGGTTCAATTTGTGGAAACATGCTTAATATGCCAACAATATTCTAATGTGCGACATAGAGATAAATTGCATCCCACCTATCCATTGGCTATGCACTACAAGTGGGTGGTGGACCTTATTACAATGCCAATAGGGGTGTGGCAGATGAGGTACATTGTTCTTGCCAGAGAAGATCTTACTAATCAGGTTGAAGGTAGAGCTTTGCGTACCAAAGCTACTAGTTCAATTTGCAAGTTCTTGCTTGAAGATGTTATTTCCAGGTATGGATGTGTTGGCAGAATTACTACTGATAGAGGAGAGCTAGATGCAGATGAGTCTTGAGAGTTTTTTGCTCGTATGGGTATTAAAATCGCTCTCACCATAGCATACAATCCAAAAGGTAATGGGAAAAGTGAAAGAGGACATCAAACTATTGTTAAAGCTTTAGCGAATGCGTGTCAAGGGTATATTGGTGATTGGCCTAAACTCCTGCCATTTGCTTTATGGGCTGATAGCACTACACACAGTTCTGTTATAGGTTTTATGCCATTTAAGTTGATGTACGGGCAAAAACCCGTTATGCCTATAGAGGAAGCAATTATGACTTGGACCATAATGCCATGGGAAGAAGGTATATCTACAGAAGATTTGCTTGCTCTACGTATTCACCAGCTTGAGAGGCGTCAAGATGATATTGAACAGGCTAAAGAGAAGCTTAAGGAGGCAAGGTTGAAGAATAAAGCAACATTTGATGGAAAGCACAAACTATGACCTCATGCTATCAAAGAAGGCTACTTGGTACTTGCTTATGATAGTAGCTTGGAGAATCAATATAGTGCTATGCGAAAAATGGTTAAACAGTGGTTTGGACCATATATGGTGCTACATGTTTTTGATAATGCAAAATATCAATTATACGAACTTGATGGCACTATGCTCAAGGTGCCTATTGCAGAAAAACGGATCAAGCTATTCAAGAAGAGAGAAGGCGAGATTGTTCTTGAGGATTTTAATTTAGATCAAACTCCAAAAAGTACTGTTGTGTATGCATCAGATGATGTGTGTGATGATGTTTTTGATGAAACTCATTAAGTGCAATTGGCACAGACCGAAGGCTGTGCAGGTTCAGAGGGGGTGGATTTCATGCAGCTCCACCTCCATGACAAGAAAATGAGCAAAGAGATGCCAATCAGGTTTATTTGAATCCTACATGATTATTCAGAGGTAATAAGGGCTTGCTAACAAGCCAATTTTAAGCTAAAAGTATGCTGGATACTGATCTAAAGGACCAAAATAGGTCTTATTAATGCTAATAGGTCATTGCTACAGCTGGAAGCATGGCTGCCCTGCAACATACTGGAAAATAGCACATAATAAGACATAAACAACTAAATCTACGTACCTGCCGACTCGCATAGCACATAACCACGACGTATGCAAACAGAGAGAGATAGAGAGCGAGCGAGAACGTGCAAGCGCACCTCCTAGAGCGGAGTGCTACACCTGGCACGGCGACAGAGGAAAGAAGAGAGGAGAGAAGAATGAGACGGGCAGTGGGTGAAATCTCCCCCCGTGCAAGAGCGACCATATTGCTTATGCCTGTCGTCATCCACATACTACCTATTCTAGTGTCCCATACCACTAGAATAAGCAGTATTTGTCATACCCTGATGAATTAGGATATCATTGGTCACGCTCATCATCAATCTCATAATGTCAAGTCTCATCACATAAACATTACTAAATAATCACCAGATATCAAGTCCCAATTCAATTCTAATTCCCCAATATAATCCAAATCCAAAATATCTTTCATTTTCTATACCCGGGTAACAAAAACATACCAGTTACAGTGGTCGCCAGTCACTGCAGCATGATTTTGTGATCGGTGTTGCCTAAATTGGAAAATCTACACCCGACGTGCTGCCTAAATTGGCGAATGTGCATTTGATATAAGTTCAAAAAGCATGAATCTGTAGTTTGTTGCTGTGCTGCCTAAATCGGCGAATCTGCACTACATGAGCATTGACACATTGCCTAAATCGGCGGATCTCTGTGCTTGTGACCAATGGACTAGACAAGGCATAAAGGAGAAAATAAAAATAGTTACTATGTTGACATCGCATTGCAGTATATCAAGGCACTTACAATTTTTTGTGCATTATCCCAAAACACCGTGGCTCACATGAGTAGCTGCAGGGCTTATTGACAAATCATCAAAAGTACTTGTAGTACAATTAGAAGCCATGATCGAAGCATTTGATGGAGTATTCAGTGAGCAGATAATGTAGAGAAATGAAATTTTAAAATAAAAGTGATGTATCTGAGAGTCCATTTTATAAGTATTAGTGATGACATGAGAGATGTTGGGTTGCCTAATCTATAAAAGATTGTCGGTAAAGCAATTATGAAAAGGAGAGTGAGGTTAATGTACATACCTTGAGGGTACACTGCATCAAAATTATATGAGCCAGTGTGTTTGTGGAGAGAGATATGACCGTAACTTGCATCTAAGGCGTGTCAAACAGATTTGTAGAAGCTAAGGAGAACTGCGACTATCAAACTTGCACCATAGTATAATTAACAATTCCAAAATATGTTAATTTTGTGTTAGTAATTTGAAATAAAATACAAGACTATGTTGTCTGTTGAAAATTTGATTCAAGATTAGTGTGCGATGACTTATTAAGAACATACAGTGTTAGCACTTTGATTCAACAATCGCAAAATAAATTAAATGAAGCTGAAACACAAATTAAAAGTTAGCCATAGCCCTACGAAAATGGAAATGTGAGAAAATGTTGCAGTCCTAACAAAATAGCACAGATAGACAAAAACCACGAACAAGGCAGAAAAAAAATGTAGGTAAGGAGATCCAATTGGATTTTATAGTGCAATGTGACAGATAAAATTACATTGAGGACTACCAAACCTCTACGATGATTAACCGTGATTGATTGGACAAACAACCCAAAAGTAATTTGATCTTGAACTGCCTTTGCCTAGAAGCCTTTATTTATGAAAAATTATTTGTTAGGTAGAGCTAGAATTAGGGATGAGAATATAGATTTTTGGTGCGTCAAGGAAATGCCTTACAAAACCATCTACTTAAGCCTCCGGATATTAACTGGGAGGAGGTAGGATGGGAGTTGGTATCTTATACAAGTTACTTAAACCTGACAAGACAATGCGCAGACAGTCGGTGAGCGCAGATCGCAGTAGTTGTAATCACATATTTCGACCTAAATAATAAATCATTACATAATGAAAATCATTGAAATCATAGGAGAAAGGGATCAACGTTCTCCTCGGTTATAGGTATAGCAATCATGGATGATGAGGGTTTCGTAAAGACTGCTTCATCATTGCCATAAATGGAGAAAGAGGTATCCAGGAACCTGCTCCATGCATCATCAAAGCCCATGCCCCCCCCCGACGTGCATCAACACTACAGGAAAGGCAATCTCTTCAATCTATTTGTGTGTGTGTGTGGTTGGACACCAGAATGTGTCACCTATAGTCAATGTGGGAAGCTCATGGCTGCAGGGATTTCGACATCAACTATATGACGAGGTCATGAACATATACAACAAGATGAAAGCAGACCTTGATATCTTGATTCTTAAGCAAGAGGATCCCGATGTGTTGGAAGGCTTCTCAGACCCCTTTTGAGGCTCAATCTCAAGCAAGCAATCAAGCCGCCATTACAGGTACATTGTCTCATTACTAGCTTCCGATCTTCTTCCTGGAAAGAGAGGTGGTGTATCGCTAAGCCATGAGTGCGTGGCTGCTGCCTGGCATTGAAGCAACGTCTGTGAGAGTATTGCTGTAGGTGGTTAAGGTTGATGAGTGCTTCATTTCCGGAGTATGGCTATCCCACCTCACCGTGGCCGCAGAGACAAAGGCACGCCACTTGGGGCTTGGTAAGGTCCTGTCTCCTTGTCAAATTTTTGCGAGCTATTTGCCTTACATACCAAGGGCTCTAAATTTGTTGCCATCGTGGAGGAAGACTCTCCTGCTTTAAACTTGATTTGTAGCTCTCCCATCATCGAATTTAAACAGCAAGAAGAGGTGAGCATCCCTGAAAGCTTCACCAAATGCTCGTCGACAAAGCTTGTAGGAAAAAGTGTCCGAGAGAAGTGCCTTGCCCGCATTATGGCTTCCTGTAATGCTTTGAGTGTAGGATATGGTCAAACTGGGCAAGACGGTACTGGCGAGTTTTGGTAGTTGGTGAAGGAACCCACCTTACTCGAGTTTCGGCCAACAGATCATCTATGATATTGTGGGGGTGGGCGTGAGAAAAACACGAGGGAGGGAGGGTGCGTGTTGCAGCCCTGTAACAAACCGTAATTACTGGCCAGTGGTGTATGTTGATCAAGAGATGGTAGACAGAGAATATTTTAATGACGCGTACTGCACGCATGGGGTAGGCAAAGTAGACCGACTCGCAATTGTCGAGGTCCTCTCTGTATTGCATGGATGCGCAATACTGAGGTCACTGATGGGAGGTCCATTGCGTCACCTGAGTCCAACGAGGATCGGGAGTTGAAACTGCCTGCAACTGGCTATAACGAAACGGCATGACGGTTAGTCTGGGTGATAGAGAACAGGAGCCGGGGGGCTGGTGGGTGATGCATGCAACTGTCTCGAGTGGGAGGGGCAGCTGCTGTTCATAGTTGGCATGCAAATAATAGCTACATGGCAAATGAGACAGCGTTGCCCAATTTTCATGGTCGAGGGTGGGGTCGATTGTGTCCACAAAATTTGGTGGGCAGGGTTGGGGTCGCCATTGGCGGTTGTTGCAGACGCTGGACTATAGTTCTGAGTCTGGGTGCCAAGGTGTTGCAGGGGTGGGAGATCAACTCCAGTTTGCATGCGCACACCAGGCTGCCAGTTAATGTCGTCCCCTGCGTGTGCATCCGGCTGCAGCACGTACATCCAACAAAGCCAATATTGGTGCGGAGATGAGGCCAGGGTAGAGGGCAGCCGAGGCAGCAAGGCTTGCATCCCTCTCTCATTTTCATTTGTTCCTGCCAGAACTCTCTCTCTCTTTCTCTCTCTCTCTATGACTTCTCTCTCCTTTCTCAAACCTGTTACCTCGCCTTTCCCCTATTTTCCTCCGTGTTCATTGCTAAACCAGGATCCCCAATTCTACTGCACAACATTGTTGACTACCTGCTCATTTCACCTAAGAGCGCCCTATTCAGGTGTACCCTTTCTTGCCTCCATTATATGAGGATGCCGCCACTGATCTCCTTGTCTGTGACTCCTTACTCGTGGAGATGGAGGGGGCACCAACACGCCGACACACACAGAGGAGCCTAGGGCCATCTTGCCTCATAGCAGATTTTTTTTTTCTTCTTCTTCTTCTATTGCATCTGCTCTTTGTAATACTCTATCAAGGATTATGCACTATTTTCCTTTTTTTTCCATTGAGTATCTCCTTATAAATTAGTCTAATCCCTTATATTAGTATGTTTAATCAACATAATTATACTATCAATTTCTATATCATTAAAACAAAGAAAGGGCTCTCTTTAATTCCAAAAAATCACTACTTATATCATGCAATCGACAATGATTACTGCAAATTGAAGCAATTAACAGAATCTACAACCATAAGAAAGAAAAATACTTAGCTGCAGCTTGTTAAAATATGTAGTCTTGGAGCATAGCCTAGCCTTTGATACCACTGCTACAGCTGGAAGCATGGATGCCCTGCAACATACTAAAAAATAGCACATAATAAGACATAAACGACTAAATCTACGTACCTGCCGACTCGCATAGCACATAACCACGACGTATGCAAAGAGAGAGAGAGATAGAGAGCGAGATAGAGCGAGCGAGAACGTGCAAGTGCACCTCCTAGAGTGGAGTGCTACGCGTGGCACGGCGATAGAGGAAAGAAGAGAGGAGAGAAGAATGAGACGGGCAGTGGGTGCAATCTCCCCCCGTGCAAGAGTGACCATTTCCCTCTTGCACGTATTTAATTTATAGATTCTTGAATGGTCAAAGTGAGTACAAACTGGCCGACCGGACATAATTGGCCAAAGCTCACAAAGAGCACTTGAATATTCAAATATACATAAAATGTAACATCCTTTTGCATAATCCATTATCTGTTGATGCTCTTGCCACCTGTCAGCTGCAATAGATAATAAAATATCAATTCTATAACAGTCATAGCTGGATTTTATTGATCAAAATTGTGGTACTTAAAGTACTTTATAGGCCTATCTTTACGGCTCGTGAATCAGAGCTACAGATAGGAAGTTATGTTAGTAGCAGATCCGTAGCGGATTGGGTAGCTATTGATAAAGGATCAATGATGATATGAATGCATGGGCCTGAAGTGCTCACTTTGAGGAGCGTGTCGGTCTTTCTAGTTCGTGAATCGGGGTTCCGTTTGTCAAGATATGGCTAGTTTAAGTTTCACCGGGGGCCAGTTCCGTACCACTGTGGTCACCTAGGTCAGTTCTTCATCTGGGAATTTTTGAGCTTTAGGCAGATTCTGGGAAACGGTATCATGTTCAGAATTCTCATCTCTTAGAGTGCATTGATAGCTAGTGATTCAATCGAATTGTATACATGGTCGTCTAATGGCAATTCAGATTCATTTATACTACCCATAGGAGTCGTCGGAGCCAAATGCTATGCATTGGATGATCTAATCACCAAATGTGATACCTTCATGGAAGTATATTAGAATCTTGATGGGCTCCAAAGGGTTTAACACGGCATTGCCTTGGTCGACAATTAAACCCAATGTTGTGCGTTTTACAAGCCAACCTCCCACTATTGCAAAAGGTCCACTTTAAATATTAAGAGTGTGAACCAAAGGAAGAAAAAGAAGGCCCGTGGAGGTGCAGGTAGCGAGGACGAAGAGCAAAGCTGGTTAGGAATCTTGTGGTGAGCGATCTGGTGCCTGGACGGCACTGAGAATGAAGGCAAACAGGACCGGCTCGCCATGGCGCACCAATTCGGCCTCATCGCCGCTCGGTTTTGTGCTGGTCGAAGACATGGACTGCCACATCATCAAGGCCGTTCCCATTAGCGATATGGCTAATGGGTTGGCCAAAAATAGTAAGGGTACTTATTCATGCAGCCCCCAAAGTCGGCTACTAAAAAAAAAAAAGGAAGCGGCTTTCAGGAGGATCTCTTTTTCCTTCTTCTTCTCACTCGTACAAGCCAAACCCCTTAGCTAGTCCGAATCCTAAGCCTGTTAGGCCACTCTAAACAAAGCTTTCATAGCCATTGAACTCTAAGGTTCCATAGCCGCTCCTAAGCTAAACTCCATAGCCTACCAAATCCTACTGTTAAGCCAATTCTATAATCCTAAGCTTCCTAAGTCGTTAATTCAAGCCTTCCTTCACCCATCTTAATCCTAAGCTGAGCTTCCTAAGCCGATGCTAAAACAAACCGTGCTAAGACAACTCTAATGATCCGCCTAAGCCATTCTAAACCTATCATTAAGCCACCATAAGCCATTGGAATTGGAAGCCTGCTAAGCCAACTCTAAGATGATCCTAAACTCCCTAACCAACTCTCATGCAACAAGCTCCCACAGCCATAGCCGAAGAGAAGATCAGGCTCTCTCTCTCTCTCTCTAGACCTTGAAGCAGCAAAGGAAGAACGAAGGAGAGAAAATTATCAATACGACCTTGGTAGGCCAATTAAGGTACGTTAAGCCGATGTACGAAGCTTAAAAATCCACAATTAACATTTAATTTAAGCAATGATATTGTTCATTGTACATTTTGAGTATTCAAGTTTCGGTGGTCCAAGCTATCTATTTCAAGCTTTGTCTACATTGATTATGTCTGTTGCAACTCTCTTCCTCGTACCTCTCACAACCACAGGCCCCGTGCCTTCCCGACTTACCTTTAGAACACAAATCCCCCGACAGTGTTAGCAACAGCAAGAGCTATGCCTCAACGCCAAGCTTTCACGTTTACAATCCCTTTGTGAAGAGCTCTCCCACAAGCTTCTCGTGGTTTTTCTCTCTAACTGTGCATCCATTTTGTGATCGCTATATGTCTTCATGTTCTCAACATGTTGAATTACATATTAGGCCTGAACACATTGGTGCACCTGGTGTGTGTCATCCCGTGAAAGTGCCAGCAGCAGGCGACGGGTAGGAAACAGTGTGATAGCAGAGGGCTTATGCAACTCGAAACAGGTCTTGCAAAGATGTGTATGCCAGATGTGGCACATTACTGGCCAGGCCATGGTTGTGGGCTTCTAATCATGAGAATGTATATGGGTACTTGAAGTCTAGCCTCAGTGTACTCTACGGCTTGGCTTTTGCGGCTTGCCATTCGTGATGCTTGGGAAATAGCTATGCCAGGTTAAAGTTGGAGCCCGACATGTTGCCGATTTGTGGTCGATGACACCACTGTAGTGCGTCGTCTGTCAGATAGGGTGTTGAGGGCATCCATCTCAAAGTTTTTCATGAGCGTGAAGCAAATATGTTGTCAATCATCATGTACGTATGGCATTAGATTATGATTTAGTACATGCGAAGCTTCTAAGGCTGCGGCTTGCTTTGCTCGCGGGAATGCGGAGACGTTGAAAAAAAAAAGGACTCTAAAAAAGAAGGCATGCAACGAAAAACGAGCAGTGCAGGGAAAATGGCGCCACTTGGGGCCATGCATGGGAGAACTACAGGAGATGGTCCTGTTTGGGGGAGGGGGGGGAGGTTGGGGGTGATAACTAGGGCCGGCCTTTGTCAGCTAAGGGAGCCCACCAGTCGAATACAGAGGGAGTAGGGTGGTCCGAGAGATGGATGTTGAAAGACTTCCATTTACAGAGGGCTGGCCGTGAGTAGGTTCGGGGAGCATGAGAGGGAGCACTATCATTTAGCACCAGAGAGTATGACTACATAAGGAAGGAGGGCAGGTGGCACCATGCATGGGGCCATGTACGGACGAGGGCTGGTAACGCCATGGAAAAGAGCCACCAGGTCCAGTACTGGGAGGCCAGCAAATGAGGCAGGCTTCCAGGTGAGGGCGCTGCAGATGACCTGTAGTGCAGGGCTTGCATCAAGCGGGGGTGAAATTGGCTGAAGTGCTGCGGGTTGGGATGGCCCAGCTGGTGAGCAGATGAGCTCGGTCGTGAGCAAGAATGGAGGATCTTAAGAGGGCTACAAAGGTTTTTGGAGAGTGTGGAGGGTGCCGTGTCAAGGTGAATGGGCTTGGGGAAGTCAGTGTGCAAGGGCACAACCAGAGAAGCAGTATAAGAGAGAAGGGACCAAGAGCTGCAGTCAAGAGGAGACGAACACTGAGCTAATGTGCTTATGCAGAGCCCCCACAGCCGTGTGCAAAACCAAGCAGCATGAAATCAGAAGAGCAGGGGAACTTCTCAGGGCGTGCTAGTGTGTGAGAGAGAGAAAAAGAGAGAGAATCTGGGTGGTGGAAGTGTGTGAAGCGAGCAGGGATCTGGGATGGTGTTATCAATTGCTTGTGTACCAGCTGCGTGAGCGGAATTGTGTGCAAGAGTTGTCTAGCCTGTGCTAGTGTGTTTTTTGGATTGTGCTTTCAAGGGGATAAGGGTGTTGTGGAATCACTAGGCTATAGAAAGGCATTCGAGTTGTGTGTTGGGTGCTTCCTCATTTCCCCCTTTCTAACATTGAGAATTGGTGACGTGTAATTTGTGGCCTTTCTTCATACATGTGTTTCAACCAAGTGTTTACTGATAGCCGGTTGGGTTAGAGACTTTAGGGTAGTGTCCTTTAGGTTTGTAGAGGTCATACCCTTGAGTTTCATGACGTTTTGACAACGTTAGGTCTTGTTTTGGAGAGTGGAGCCGTCATAGGTAAGATAGAGGTTGTGCATACATAGTGTGCTTCTAGGTTATTTTCCTTGGTAGTGATTGTCTCTAAAGGTCAAGTAAATGATTGACACCCATATATTTGTTTCTATGTGCCTACGGGTCAAGCTTCATCCTTGGTTGGCATCTTTTTTGTTGGCCTAGTTCTCACTTTGCAATTGCTAAGCAGCATATATGCCCTACAACACTTGTCCATTAAATAATTTTTGGCTTGATACCTTGAAGATCTCTCTCATTGTGAATGGCCAACTTTTTCAGCCTTTGGTTGCTCATAAAGTTTCCTACAATGTGTATATATATCCATAGGACTTAAGTTACCAAAACTCTTAATTTGTTTGCCCCTCAAGTTTCTCCAAAATCTTCCACAGGTTTGTGCCTTTTCTTGGAGATAAAAAATTTGATGCTTTACTTTCCATATTCTTGTCTTCTTTTGAATCAATGCCTTGTATGTATGCAAATGACTTTGATAGTTGTCTATGCCCATAGTTTCATCAAGCTTTATCAAGTACTTTTGAGCATCTTGACATTATTTTTCAAAACACCTTTTGTGTGATCTATCATTGTTGATACCATGGACATGCTTTATGAAAAATAAGTTTTGGACACAATAGCAAATAGATTTCTTGAAAGATTTTCATTTAAATTCCAATGGTACATCATATTCAAGCTTTGTCATCCATAACGTTGTTGGGCATATTTTTGACACCCCGTTTTTTGTAAATTTGTACATATGGACATGGCGCACAATGTCAAAAGGGTGTTTGGGATTTCTTTTTGTGGATTTTTTAGATTGCTTTAGCAAGCACATGTACATGCAGAGCAAGTTACTAGTATAGCGTCACCTGTCGGGCTACTATAAGTGCTCCTAAGTGAGTTTTTTGAAGTGAGACTTGTATATAACTAAAACTCATGCAGAAACGTAAAAAAGTTCAGCAAAACTCAAAAAAAATTCCAGGATTTATCTCGTTGTCTTCTTGGTGGTTTCTGATATAGTTTCTGCCCTCGGCTTGCCTTCTGTACGTGTGGTCGTATCGGAATAGCTCTATATTAGCGTCAATTTTGCATGTAGAGGTGTATAGATTTAATTTTAGTTCTCTTAAAATTTCTTGCAATTCATTTTTTCAAGCTTTCTTCCAAGCTTTAAAGTTCCCCGATTGGAGTTGCGCTCCTCAAGTTACAACTAGTTCTCTACAGGGTTATGGCTATGGCCTCCTAGTGGGAAATTGTGTCTAGACACATTGGGAGGGCATGCATATATGACGTGTACTTTATATTGAATTTGTGGATTTGTGACTTTCAATTGTGAAAGGTAAGGCCCTTGTATTTGTATGCATTTGTCGGTATGTGCTGGAAATACGTACTTTGGCACATGTTTTCTTCTATGTGCTATGGTCCTTTGGGTGGGCATGTGTTGGTAAATTCCCAAGGGAGCATAGGTTTTTTTTTTGGGTTTTACTAAGAGTTTTTAGGGTATAATTTTTGTTTCTGATATTGATGTTTGGACGCTTTTGGGATATATAGCAATTAAGGTGTCCCACATTTCCTTTTATAGACGACATACTTGATTCTATTGCAGAACATGAGAGGTATAGTGTATGTCATGGAGATTTCAGCTCAACTTGGCTTTAGAAGATCAAAAGAAAACCACATTTGTCACACCATGAGGATTATTTTTATATTTTGATCTTTCTTTTGGTCTTATGAATGACTGTGCGTGGTACCAAAAGTGAGTCAATAAGGTGTTCTCTCCCTTTCTTGGCAAGTTTGTGAAGGATCTTATTGATGAATTTTGTGTTTATAGCTCTCAAAAGGATTATATTTCAAAGCTTGGGATGATATTGAACAAATATGATGAAAGTGGAGGTCAACTCATCCCAAAGAAGTGTCATCTTGCTCAACCAAGAGTGAGATTTTTGGGGCATATGATCTCTAAGAATGAGATTATAGCGGATACTGACAAAGTGATGGCTTTGGTGCTCCTCCCATCACCTAAGGATACAAAGCAACTTGCTACTTTTATTCAAAAGGTGAAGTATATGTCAAGGTTCATTCTTTTTTCCTCTCAACTTATTTATCCTCTTCTTGGTTCTCTTCTTTCTATGCAAGCTCCTAATTGGGATAAGAAGCTTTATGTGAATCCATCAGTAGGTGAGGATGCTTGGACATTAGGTGAAATTTGCACTCACAAAGGGGCCCTTTAAGGAGTTTGACTTTACCTCTCTCTACCAAAATGGGTGCATGGATAATTTTTTTCAAACAAACTCCAAAGTTGGCGGAGGTTTGACAGTTAGAATATCCTACTCAAGATCTATCTACTACTGATATATAGCAGGCCATGAGATTCCTCATATTTTAGAAGATTAATTTTTTGATTCACCTATGATGTGACAACTCTATCAGTATCTAAGTGAATCAAAAAAATAATATTCTAAAATACGAGGAATCTTATGGCATGCTATATATCAGTAGATAGAGCTTGAAGCAGTCCTGAAAATTGCAACCCTTCCCGCCCTTCCTTCATCTTTGGCCCTACACATGCCTGGCAAAATTTTTATAGACCTTCCCCATGATGGCCAAGTTCTTCAACTTGCCATTCCTATGGGAAGGGATCTCTTCTATAAACTCTTTCTTGGGAAGGGCAACCTATGTAAAAGCCCTTCAAGGATTAATGATGAAAATTATAATATCTCTTGCATGGTCTTAACCTTTCTTATGTGGAATCTACAAGGTAGAAAGCAAATGAAAACTTTATTTTTAAGGTTGGAGCATGGAGGTTTTGAACCCATAATTGTGGATTCTTCTAATTTTAAAGCTTGCACGCACATGGAGGTTTTGAACCCATAATCACGAGTCCTTGGAAATTCAAAGAGAACCCACAAGCAACGAATTGTGAGTCGTAAGGGTTGACCTGTTTGTTTGAAAATTGAGAAGAGACACTTGCCCACTGCCCTGAACAATATTTGCCTACGTTTTTCCCATTGCACTTGCATTTTTTCTTGATCCATGGTTTGATTGCTCTCGAGTCTCAGCTCATGATTCTTGGCTCCTAAGTCCTCAACCTGGTTTATTGGTGCTTGCGTTTCCAGGTGTCATCTATATCGTTGGCTTTCCCTCTCACGAATTAGAGTAGCAACCCAGAACTCACAAATTTGAAAGTGGATCTTGGGACTCAGAAGTGACTCAAATGATCGTCTAATATGAGTTTGCTTTGTGGTCTTGTACATTGCATTTGTTTTTCTTATATGGGATGAAAGGGCGGTGGTAATACGTGTGCTAGTTTCCACCAAACCGTGCTATCTTATAGCCTCCCCCTAGCGTACACACTATCCGGCCGTGCCGGTGGCCTTGCCCATAGGACCCATGTCCTTACATTACCCCCCCCCCCTTGGAGAATCGTTTTCGTCCTCGAAAACAAACGTAGGAAAACGTTTCTTAAGTGTGGAGACATTCTCCCATGTAGAACCTTCTTCAGATCTATATAGCCATTTTACCAACACCTGTCATCTGACATGATGTCTGGTGCAAAGCTCATGAGAATCCAAAATATTTTCAAGCTCATGAGGAATGCTTGGCGGTTTGATAATGTCAACCATCACACCTGTGTCAATGACATTATCATTCTATCCTAGTTGTTTTCGTAAACAACTAACATGGAAAACAGGATGAACTCGTGAGTGCTCTGGAAGAGCTAAATTATAGGCCACTTGACCTATATGTTTGAGAATGGTAAATGGTCCACAATAGTGTAGTGAAAGTTTAGCAACTTTTCCCATCTTCAGACTTTCTGAATGCTTCAGAATTTTGAGGAAAACCTTGTCTCCTTCTTCGAAAGTAGCAAGACATCGATGCTCATCTACGTACTTCTTATATCGATCTTGAGCTTTCTTAACATTCTGTCGAGCAACTCGAAGCATGTCAAAATGGTCCTGGAGAAAATCCTTCGCTTGTTGTATCTTCTTCTTAGCCAACCCTACCATAACAGGTGATCTAGGTTGAAATCCATACAAAAGCATAAATGGACTAAACCTTGTAGTCACATGCTTTGAACTATTATAAGCACATTCCAATATAGGTAAGTAGTCTTCCCAATTGGTTTGCTTCTTGCTAACGTATGCTTGTAGCATATCCTCCAGCACTTGATTAACTCTTTCTGTTTTGACCATCCGTTTCTGGATGATCAATCGTACTTAGATAAAGTTTAGTTTCCAACCTTTGGAACACAGCTCTCTAGAAGTGATTATCGAACTTTAGATCTTTGTCACTAATGATACTAGCTGGGAGACCATAGAGTTTATATATATGCTCTACAAATAGCCGTGCTAATTCCGGTGTCTTAATCATAGTGGGAATGAATCCACCAATCTTTGTGAGATGGTCTACAATTACCCAAATGGCATCATGGCCACGATTTGTAGTAGGTAGTCCTACTACAAGATACTCTCCCACTTACCTTGTGGAATCTCTAAAGGATGTAAAACGCCACCTACCTTGAGGTGCTCTGCCTTATTAACTTGGCACTATTGGCAGTTTAGTACGTACTCTTGAACATCATGATGTAAGCCCGGCTAATAAAATTGCCATCGAACTAAGGCATACGTCTTACGGATACCTGGATGACCAGCACTTGGACTATCATGACACTCAAATAAGATTTGGCGCCTAGCGTATGAGTCCTTTGGCACACATACTCTACCTTTGTGGAGTAAGTAGCTATCATCAATGGAAAAATTCTTCCATCGCTTAAGCTCTTCCTGAGTAGGGGTGCAGCTCTGTGTGTTGGAGTTTCTATCTACGCGTGCAGAGCCATGTTGATCTGGCTGTTCAGAGACATGTGAGTGTGAGAGATCCCTTTTTAAAACTGCACTCCACACTTTAGCATATGAGTGATCTTGTGCACACTTTCCACGTAATGACTCCAAAAATTTACTCTTTAGTTCCGTGAAAGGAAGTGAATTAATCTGAGCCATCCGCCTTAGTGCATTCGCTACTACATTATATCGCCCCTTGCGATATCGTAGCTTACAATCATAATCTTGAGGATTTTTCCCATCTAGCTTTACGGCCCTTCAAGTCTATTTGAGTAGTAAACGATTTGATACTCTCATGATAAAAAACTACTTCAAACACGGCACCATATAAATAGTGTCGCCACTTTTGTAAAGCGTGAATTATGGCATAGAGCTCTCTCTCATAGACAGAATAATTCTGTTGAGCTCTATCTAACTTTTTACTTTCAAAGGCTATAGGTCTTCCCTCTTGGAGAAGTACCACACCAATGGCTTTATCACTAGCATTAGTCTCTACCACAAACAACTTAAGTGGGTCAATGATTGCTAGGATGGGAGCAGTGGCTATAGCTACCTTGAGTTGTTCGAAACTGTGTTTTTGGGCTTCTTCCCAAGAAAAGGTCTTACCTTCTGCTTTAAGTTGATCCGTCATAGGAACAGTGATTATGGCATAGTCACAGATATACTGTCGATAAAATCCAGCCATGCCTAAAAATATTTGAAGCTCCTCAACCGTGTTGGGATGTGGCCATCGAAGAATGACAACGACCTTGTCAGTGTCCATATTGATGTCAGAATAAGAGATCACATGACCGAGGTAATGTATCTCTGTTTTAAAGAAATCGCACCTACTTTGCTTAGCATATAGCGCGTGAGCTAGTAGCTGTTCAAACACTAATCGTAAGTGTTCTATGTGCTCATCTTTAGTCTTACTATAAATGAGAATATCATCAAGGAAAACCACAACAAATTTTCCAAGATAGGGACGTAAGACACTATCCATGAGTGTCATAAATGTAGCTGGATCATTGGTTAGACCAAAATGAATAACCAAAAATTCAAAATGCCCGAACCCTGTTCTAAAGGCAGATTTGGAGATATCTTGCAGTAGGATACGTAGCTGGTGGTATCCTGAATGAAGATCTATCTTTGTATAGTATCTTGCCCCGTGGAGTTGATCAAACAACTCATCCAGTTGAGGCAGAGGATACTTGTTCTTGATGGTTATCGCATTTAATCCGCGATAATCTACGCACATGCGCATAGTACCATCTTTCTTTTTTACCAATAGAATTGGTGATGCCCAAGGCCAAGTGCTAGGTCTAATGAAATCACGAGCGAGGTAGTCAGCCAACTGACTCTCAACCTCCTTGGATTCTTTAGCACTCATACGATAAGGTGGTTTACTCACCGGTTTAGTGCTTGGCAAGACATCTATGACATGTTGCACATCATGTGTAGGGGGTAAATCACTTGAGAACACATCACTATACTCCGTGAGTAAGTGAGTGAGCTTTTTCTGTGCAAAAGGAGAAAGTAAACTAGAGTTATGCTAGGATGGAGAATCTTGTAATTCCCGTAATGTTTGTTTTACAACAATTGCACATTGCTCTATAGAATTAAAATTGAGAGAACTTTGCTCGTTAGATTTGTTAACACTTTGTTTATCATTAAAATTCATTGCACTTTGCATACCATTACTAGAATTCACTGCACTTTTCTCTTGAGAATTCACAAGACTTGGAGACAAGCAGTAACACAAAAAGACTTCATCTATTAAATTTGCTTTGTGCAAAATAGAAAGCTGGGATGTACATATAAGAGGTGCAGATGGTATATTTTTCTCACCAAGAAAAAGCACATGTTTACCATTGGCCATAAAGGATAAGGAGTTGTGTTCATAACTAGTGTGCAATGTGTTTCCTAAACCATGCAGCCACTCCCGTCCTAAAACTACATCAGCACGGTCCATGTTCATAACTTGGAAGTCAAGGGTCATCGTATGATCTTGAACAATAATCTCAACCCCTTGAACTACCCTGTCCCATACTTCTTTATCATTCCCAGACATCTGCTCCACCACATACTTATAAGAGCAGTGAGTCTGTGTAAGCTTCAATTTCTTGACTAGCTTATAGTTCAAGAAGTTATGAGTTGCACCATCATCCACTAAAATACGAGCATGTTGTCCGTTAATAGTGCCATGCATGCGAATCAAATCATGGGGGCCAAAGGTGGGATGCCACATTGAAGCAGGTACACAACACTTGTGCTTCTCTTCCATATGAAGAACCTCTACAACACAATATTTAGGAGATGAATCTAATGTGATACGTTGCACCATGTGCATGGGCTTTTCTTCGCCTTGCAAAAGAGGACAATCTTTCTTGTTATGTTGGTCCGAAAGACATCTAAAACACAAATTGTGTTTCTTTTCATGCTCAAAATCAGCAGTGCTGAGAGTCCCACGTGGAGTATCTCGTGATTTCTTAGGCTTCTTAGTCTCTTGTGGGCGTGGAGAGGTAGATTGTCTCTTGTTCCTCTTGAAACGTGTGGGAGATCTACCTCGCCATTGGCTCTTAGCCACATTGCTCTAAGCAAAAGTATTCTTAGAGTAGGGAACATTTCCTTTCCTCTCTTGGTCATCCTCATATCTTTGTGCAAGAGAGGCCAAACATGTGGCATGCATCCCATGCTAACCAATTCTTATCTTCTTCATTGGAGTCCAAAAACTCTTTGGAGAAAGAAGCTTGAAACGCAACCCAAGACGGAGGACGAGCATCTATTGGAAATGTCATCCACCACTTATAGGCCTTGCCTTTAAGAGATAGACTTGTTTTCACAGCCGTCTTTATATCCGGGGTCTGTCTCAATCTATGAATATCACTCCATTTGTGTAAGAACGTATTGACCGTATCCTTGTTGCGATCACGCTCTTCCCTGTGAAACTCAGGAATGGTGATATTCTTAAGTAATTCATTCCTACCTTCTGCATCTTCTGCAACACTTGTCTCTTGGACTCCTTGAGTTGTGCGAGCTTGGTTTCCTTGAACCGTACCACTTGTGGCTCCTTGAGTTGTCTGTGAGTTCATAAATTTCACAAGTAACTCTGTAAGATCGGTAACATTTGCATTGAGTGCAGAGAGGTTTCTTTCAAGTACGCTTTGGTGATGTTCAAAAGTCTTGAAAGAAGCCATATCTACAAGCCCATGATCTCCTAGGTCATCATCATCATGCATATTAGTGTCAGCAGCACCCATGGTACCCTGATTTTGATCCACGTTCTCAAAATCAAACGTGTGTGTAGGTGGGATATCCTCACTGGCCACGGTAAACACACACTAATGCAAAGAGAGAAAAAGAAATGACAACTTGTACCTTGAGAAATTGAAGTCTTTGTGTTTTGTATGCTCCGCAATTTGCATTGCATGCGAACCTCGCCTTGCGGGAAGTTGAGCGCTTCACTTGTCGTTCCTTGTAAGAACACCGTTGATGATTCTTCCCAAAAACTCATCGTTTTTGTGAAGGTTTTTCTTCACTTTGAAGGAGGAAAAAAGAATTTTTGGAGGAAAACTTGCCTTCCTCCAAGAAGTGAAAAGAAAGGGTAAAGCTACTTCCTTGAAGTTTGAAGCTTTTCCTTTCCTTCTAGTTTTCCTTTCAACACAAATAGACTATATTTCCTTGTTATACACACATGTCGTCTGACATGATTTCTGGTGCGAAGCTCATCATGAGAATCCAAAATCTTTTTGGGCTCATGAGAAACGCTTGGCGGTTCAATAAGGTCAACCAGCACACCTGTGTCAATGACATTATCATTTTGTCCTGGATGTTTTCGTAAACGGCTAACATGGAAAACAGGATGAACTCATGAGTGCTCTAGAAGAGCTAACTTATTTCCCATGGATGCTTGTAGATTGTTGTAACTGGATGGCTGACTTTCACTCCTCTAGTTCTAACTCCTTAGACTAAGACTATACATTTCAAATGTAATATGTTGGTGCCAATGGTGTAACATATGATGTGCCCTTGAGGTCATATTTCAGAGTGTCATCTTGCTAGTCTAAAACTTCTTTGTAAGCGTGTATTCAAGAAACTCCCAAGATGATTCTTCATTGAGATCCATATCCTCCATGATGTGGAATTGATGAGGGTAGTGGTTACCATTGATGATTATTGATAGATTGCTTGTCCCAAAGGGACCATTCTTCCTCTATTAGCTGCTTTGAGTCCAACTCTGCTTGATCCGGACTACTTTGATAGGAGGAGATGGTGTTTCTAGCTGCCAAATTGGAGCATTATTTTGTCATTATTTGCGCTTTAGAATCCACAACTTGTCTTCTTCCTTTTCTTGTTCTTGAATTTCTTGAGCTTTCTACTTCCTTTTCTTTGCTTCATGAATCTTCTCCAACATTTCCGTAGTGAGAGGTAGATGGTATTTATTTAATTTGCACCCATTGATCTAGTTAGGCATTACATCTCCCTCCAATGTCACAAGTTGTATGGTGCCACTCGGTGATATGCCATTGATCACAAATGGGCCATTATTCTGTTCCTTGGAGTGTTGCTTCAAGGTGTAGACTAATACATAGTCACCCTTTTGAAACTCATTTGTTGATCATTTGTTGGTCAGGAAATTATTTCGTTTGTCATTTTTGTGCATAAATGGATACAACAGCCTTTAGTATCACTTCATATAACGTGGTTAGTTGTTCAAGTCTACCAGACAACTTGTGCCCAACCCATCCTAAGTCTTGTGTAGCTTGTAGTGTAGGAAGCAAGAATTCTAGGGGCAATATGGCATTCATCCCAAACATTAAATTGAAAGATGTCATACTAGTGGTGTTTTGTATGTTACCATATATTCCCATAGAGTTGAGTGTAATTTTTTATCCCAATCATCTCTTGATTCATTTACAATTTTTGTGAGCACCATGCATAGAATTTTGTTTGTGCTATTGGCTTGCCCATTTCTTTGAGGGTGATATGGAGTTGACTTTGAATGAAGCCACATAAATTCTCTCAGTAGGTAGTCAGGAATATTGTTGATGAAGTGAAATCCTTGATCACTCACTATCTCAATCAAAAGCCCATATCTAGTGAAAATGTTATCATAGAAGAGTTGTGGTGCTGTCTAGGCATTGCTCTGATATGTCACCTTGGCTTCTACACATTTGGTCAAATAATATGTTGCCATCATGATGTACTAAGAATGTTCTCATTATGCCGATGGTGAGATAGGTCTAACAAAATCTATACCCGATTTGGAAAAAGCCCTTGTCCGTATTATTGGTCTTAACAGATTTTCACCGCATCGCATAGGTACTTTTGTTCATTGTCAATTGTCACATCATTGGATATACTACTTTGCATCCATTTATAGAGTAGACCACCAGATACTTTCAAGAAGTATCGCTTTTTTGGTTCTGTCAAAACTGAAAAGTGACCTCCTGATAGTCCGGCATGCACTTTCTCAAGAATTGGTAAGTATTCATTCTCTACCGCATGAATTCTCAAGTTGTTGCGGATCCCTCTTCGATAGCGGTGATTTTTAATGATTACATAGTTTTCCTCTTCCCTCTGGATTGAATGTATTATGGATCTGATCATGTTTGCTAGAAAGACTCACTATTCTATGTAATCCACTAATATTTTTTCCACTTGGGCTCTTTTGTTATCCTAAACAGCATAGCATGTTCAATTAGTTTTTGAATGGCACATGTATCATATGATCTAACATAGTCTCTCATTGACACTTCCCTCCATTCATCAATCTCTAATATGCTTTGTGTTTTTGGGTTGTGAAACCTTGCCATTTGTATGTGAGCTTGTCTCAAGTATGATTTCTTCTCAAATGGCTCTATACATAGCTTGAGTATTTCGTCCTTTTCATGCTTATTTAGTCATCTTACTATAAGCACAAGCGAGCGTGTCTGCTAAATGACTGATGTTTGTATTTCAATCTATAGAGAACCAATGCTGAGAAATAGTATTACGTGTTTTCTCCACCTTATTACCATCTATATATTTATAAGATAAGAATCTGACAGGTCATTTGTCAACTCCTAGAGGTGCTTCCCCATGGATGAATCATGACAAATGGTCTGACCTCTAATGATCAGTCCCTTTCTTAACTACTATTATGAAATCAAACTCAAGCAATATAATGAACCATCAAACTATACGGCTGGTATTGCATCATTTGTTCACTAAGAACAATAGTGCCTGGTGATCCACAATTTTTTTTTATTTTTTTGCAAGAAGGTAATATCTAAATTTTTTGATTGCGTACATCATTCCCAATCCCTTTCTTTTTGTGGTCATGTAGTTTTTCTCCACACTATTCAGTTGTCTACTAGAGTAAGAAATTGGAAAATTCATATTGTTCTCTCTAGGTTGTACTAAGATGCACCCAATACCGTATACCGATGCATCTATCTGAACATGGAAGATCTTATTCCAATTAGGAGCTTTCAAATTGAAGCAAAAATCAATCTCTACTTCAACTTCTAGAACTCTTTTTCACATTCTTCACTTTTTTATGAGAGCATAGAGAGGCTTTGCAATAATTACATATATTTAGATAAACCTTTGATAATAGCTCCAATAGTCCATAAAGACTTGTACCTCTCTAACTTTGGTGGGTCTCGAAAGAGAAACAATCACTTATATCTTTTCAAGATCTGTGGAATTCCATTTTTAGACACAATGTGTCCTAAAATTTTGCTTTGTCTTACCATGAAAACACATTTTTCAAGGTCTAAACAAATGTGATATGTTTTGCACTTCTTAAAGATCTCTCAACATATTTTTCTCTTTGTTGAAAATTCACATACAAGTCATCCATATAGATTTATAAGAATTGTCTTAGATATTCCTTGAATGTGTGACTCATCAGCCTTTGAAATGTGATAGGTGCATTGGTTAAGCCGAATGGCATCACTCTATCAGAAAATATGTCCCATGCTATTGCAAAGACCGTTTGGTGGCAATCCTCTAGCTTTATTGTGAGCTATTTGTAGCTTGAAAAGCCATTACGAAAGTTGTAAAGTTCCTTGCCCGTGACTCTCTCAATCACATAATCTGTGCTAGGTAAGGGATAGTTGTCTCTTATTTTGACAATGTTTATGTGCTTGAGATTCATACACAATCACAATTTACCGGGGGTTTTGGACACTACCATGATCAGTGACACCCACTCTGTGTGCTCAGTCTCGTAGATCTAAACTCCACCTCTTTAAGCTTATCTATCTCTTCTTTGATTTTCTTCGTACATGTTTCATTATAAGTATAGAGACATTGTTTGTGTGGATTACATCACTCTTAAGGGGTATTGTATGTTGTCATATACTCAAGTCTACTCCCTAAGATCTTTGTATGACCAAGTAAACACATCTCTATACTGTTTAATAGTGTCTATAAAAATTTGCTCTTCCTCTTCTGTGAGATCAATGGCTATGTAAGTTGGTTTTAGTTCTTCCCTTAATTTAGCTAGGTTGATTCTCTTTATATTTCTTTGGCCCATTCTAAGATGCACGTGGCTCTTTAAGTTCCCTCATTGTTTGTTAAATACTATACATCGGTCCTCGATGGTGTACCTTTTTTAGTGAGCATAAAATTTCCCCGTGGCGGACTCCTCTTTACTTTCCATCTTAGTTGTCCAAAACTCGTTTCAATGTTTATACATTGTTGTTGATGTTTTATTTGTGTCCTTGGGTTTCTTTTTACTTTTTCTTTGGATTTTCTTGAATAGTCATTAATTTCAATGGTTTTTTTGAGATTTTTTCTTAGACAAAGTCATCTACTCCCACGAGCATGAGATACTGCATTTTGTTCATTAGTCAAGGTATTGGTTTTTCAAATTGATTTCACTATTTTTTAGCTTGTCTTATTTAATCTCTCTTTTGTCTCCTCATTTTTTGATTGGGAAACTGGTACAAGATTGGATCATCTTGTTTTGGTGCGTTATCATTTTTTGAGCCACTCGAGATCTCTTCTTCAACATCATTCTCCAAGTCATCATTCTTTGAATCATGGAACTTGTCCTCATCATTATCTTCATCAACTTTACAATGAATTTTGTGTGTAGAAGAGACATCATTTTATAGGCCAAAAGGGCTGACCTCTCTCATGAGAGACACCTGTGTGTAGCCGCCCTTGTGTAGACAAGTTCACCTTGAGCTCCCCAATGCACCCATGTGTGATCGTCCTTAGGTAGACAAGTCTTCCTAAAATTCATCCATGTGCCATGTGAAGCCGTAGCCATGTCAATGTGAAACTCTCCTACTCTACATTGAATTCCTCCAACAGCCAAAGACTTCCAACCACCACTCGACCAACCATTTTTTGATCATTTTTTAGCTATCATTTGTTTATAATATTCTAGCAAAAGCTCTCGATTGGGAATGAATTTTTGGTTTTTTGGGGAATGATTTTTCTTGCACACAATGGATTCTCTCCATAATGGGGCCTTACAAATGTGTGTTTTTTAGACTAAAAATAACAAGGGGTTAATCAGGCTCCATACTTACATTGGGGTTAGATGCTAGATTGAAAAGGCTCAAACAAGAAAGAAGGCAAGAGGACAAAGATAACTTCAAGATGGCAGAAGCACAAACAAAAAAGATCTACAAAGAGATAAAGTGTAAGGGTGATAAGAGGGAAGAAAAATCCAAGAGATAAAAGACTACAGAGCTTGACTTTATCCTAGATTCTCCTTGTAGTTTGGCTACAGATCATGAGGAGACTATTGTAGAAACTATAACTATTGAAACTATAGTAGAGGGAACTTCAGATACCACATCTCCCAGAAAACCTTCTCCATTGTCTACCCTTATGCATAAAGAAGGATAGGATTCCACACAACCTATCTCTCAAGATCCGACAGATATCAATAATATTGCAAAAGAAATTACATTAAAGCAACAAAATTTGGCATCCCAAAATGAAGAAGTGTTACTTGATCAACCGAATGTGGAGCTATCAAATACTGAAGAGCAACACATCACACAAGAAGTTGTTGATGTACCATTATATCCTCCACAATTTGAGGGACATGCTAATACATCACAGAGACAAGAAGACATGGGAAAAGAGACATCCCTCCTCTACATCCCGCATATAGTTGAGAATTTTGATCTTCAAGAGACCCTTGACATTTTGAAACTCTAATTCAACTTGCACAAAAATTATAATTAGGGCTCAGACTAAGGAAGTAGAAGATGCCAGCAAAGCCATAGCGAAAGCAATCCAAGAGTTAGTACAACTCAAGAAATTAGTGAAAAAATCATAGAAGGATAAGAAAAATTTGCAGATAGAGCTTGTGAAAGCAAAGAAAGATGTTGAAGACACTTACAAAGAGGTTGAAAGAGAAATAGATACAATGGAAGAGTGTTTAGAAAAGGAGTAAAAGAGGAAATCCAACCTATGTAATTCTTATAATGTTGTCAACTATATCCTTGCCAATTAAGATGCGGCACAGGTACCATCTACTTATCTTTGTACTACAAAAAATTCAAAAGAAGTTAAAGCACTACGAGCACAGCTAGAACAAGAGAAGCCACAAAGGCCATCATTGATAAGTGGGATGCTCACTACCAATGTCCAAAAGGAGTGATAGATTAAAGAGCTACTAGGACATCTTGACAAAGAAAAAGAAGATTTAACTGCACAAGAAGAGATGCATGCTTAGGAACTACATGAAACAGCGACATAGTTTGGCAGCACCTCTCAAGTGTCTAAACATGTTCCGATCACCCAAACCGCACATATAGAGTTTGAAAGTGCTGAGCAGATTCCATTAATAGACATGCCCAACACTTCAACCATGGGGGGTATTTAGGATCTATATGAAGGAAAAATCACATGACAACCATGGGGGACTAGTAGAAATGCTAGATAGAGTAGCCAAAGAGTACATGGAGTATGAGCTCAAGGTTCTGGAGTTTGCAGTGCTACTAATGATCCACTTAGATGAGCAAACAAACGTTTTTGGCAATGACATGCTGAACTTGCCCTTAATGAAGAAAGAAGCTATCTTCTGGAAAAAGAAGTTGCTTCTAACTTTAGAGCCATGCACATCCTGGTGCATGTTGCAAAAGATCTATTGGTAGTTTTTGAAGTGCTGCTTCTCAAGGGACATTAGTACTTTGTTGAACTTTATTTCCCTTGCTATTATGTATACCTTGAAGGAGAGACTCTCTGAGAGGATTGTTGAGCAGAATGATTTTTTAAGCCACATGTATTTCTTGAAGATCCTTCGTTAATGGGTTGCAAATGTTTGAATCCATTTCAAAGAATCTTGTCACAAATGCCTCTTTAAACGTTCTACATGTAGGGTAATGGTAAAAACATGATTCATGCATACATGCCCATGATGATATTCTTGGAAGCTGCCTCTTGGAGGTCCGAGATGATGCTAAGTATGACTTCAAGAAAAACTTTCCATGGGTGCTCGAGCCGCTTTATCAACGTCGTCAAAATCTTCTAACCATGATAATCATTTTTTCTATTTCGCATGTCATTTGGCATGTCAGATATGGTACATCTCTCATTATTTCTATTGTATCATGGAGGGTGTGTAACATGTATGCTGTTGTGGGCTTGGGGTGTTATGTTTAGGATTGGCAAGGATGGGGTAATTCAACACCATGTTTCTCTTGCTCTTACACATTGAATAGTTATCCCAAGATTGCCTTCTAAGATTTGGACAATATGTTTGGTAGATCCTTAAATGTTGTGGTCCATTCCTCTTTATACTTTCATCCTAAATACGCTTCTTTAACCATCTCTTTCTCCACAGGTGTTGTCTCCCAAGGATGAGTAGAACTTGTTCTTTTGTAATTTCCACCCCCTCATAATCAAAGATAATGATATGAACCAAAAGAGTCCTAGAGATTCCAAAGCTAAAGTACAAATTGTCAAAGAAGAAGAAGAAGCCGGGGATGTCAACACCTATACATATGAGGATGTATTGTAATCGGCTTAAGACATTACCCCATACCCAATGTATGGAGGCAAGACCTACCCTCCTTTGTATTAAATTCACCTTATGAGACATATGAAATTACCCTAAAAGTAATTCATACTAGCCTCCTTGATTATAATACATGTGCTTTGTGTAAGCACATGTTCCTTCCAACAACAGGCATAGAGAGCGCCATTCGGACTGCATGCAAGCTCGTGCATTGTTTGCAAAACACACTCTACTCTCTTTGCGTGTTTGAATTTACACAAAATAAAGTATTTCTTTCACTTTGTGTGTGTGTGTGTGTGTGTGTGTGTGTGTGTGTGTGTGTGTGTGTGTGTGTGTGTGTGTGTGAGAGAGAGAGAGAGAGAGAGAGAGAGAGAGAGAGAGAGAGAGAGAGAGAGAGAGAGAGAGTATGCTCCCATATAGCCAAGTATGTGTGTGTGTGTGTGTGTGTGTATATATATATATATGTAAGGTCTCTCCCATCTTCCATAGAGCCAAAGAGAGCTAATCTCATAGTGTGTTTTTGTGTATGTGTATTTAATGCAGGATGCTTTATATGGAATTATATAGTTATACCTACAAACATATACCTTTGGCTTTTTTTGTGGTTTTTAATTACCCTTATTTCCTAAAATCAAAGCTCACTAAAGAAAGAGACAAAGGTATATCTGGAGTGTTCATTTGTTGCAACAGTAAGCAGCTTCCTCTTCATTGTAGTTGTTAACAAGTTCAATGAAAAGGAATATTGACTTTAGTGAGTCTTCAGAGATTGTTGGTATGGCAACAAAGGCGATTTTCATGAACTTAGATGTAGATGTTGTAGAGGTGGAGTCAGAACCTTCTGCAAGTCAGGAAGACAACAAAAGTGAGGAGGACAATAATGCAACCCCCAAGGTTGTTTTTCTCAACTCACTAAAGAGGAAGGTGTATTTTCATCAAGCACTGTATGTGGGCCACCTACAAAGTGCATCACAAAAGACAAGATGGAAAAATAGAAGTTGTTGTGGAAGAACCTATAGTCATCGATGAAAGACTGATGAGATATTTTATAAGGTTTCTAGAATGTTTAATGATAGATTTAATCTTGATGATGTTCTTGCTAAGCACACAGATTTCTTAAAGAATAAATGAGAGTTTTGAACTAGAGTTGCAAAAGGGAAGGGTCAGTCTTGATGTAGTTCACTTCAAAGATTGTGATCTCAAAGGAGGTTCATACAAAAAATACAATCAGTTGCCATTGTCATAAAGATCCTTATGGTTCCCTATGCACAAAAAGTAATGCAAGCTTATCTAGAAGTCCTTTTTCTTTCTCTTCTATCTAAATACACTACATGCTAGTCTTATTAAAAAAACCTTATGAAATCATGCAGGAACAAGATCTACCTCTAGATGAACAAGAGGAAGAAGAAAAGGACTACAATGAAATGGAAGAGATAGAGGAGGCCATAAACTTTGAGGCTGAAGAAAAGGAGGTTGGATAGTGCAAAATTTTGTCTCTACAAAAACATAAAAAATCAAGCTACCCTTGGATGTGTCTAGATTCAGTGAGAAACAAGCTGAGTTGAATTTAGAGCTGGAAATAGCATATACATTTTTCTCCATGAAATTCAATGTATTTTTTGTCTTAGGGAAGACTTTGCACTAGGCATCTTCTCCAAACTCCATGAGGAGAGGAGTCGCTTTGTCTCCAAAGACAGAAGTGATGGTGAGGCAATGGAAACCTCTAGTAACCCATGCGAATGCCTCAAACTATGTTTCCAAAAAGCATATATAAGGAGACACTCCTTGATGAGGCCTTCTCAAGCATTAGAGTTGTTGAAACCCTCAGACCGTTTGATTTTTTGTTGTTGTAATTTTTTAATTGATTGTGTTGTTGCTAAGGGTGCCAATTATATTTTCTTCTGCTGCATGTGGTGAAGGATTTTGCGATAGAACCGTTGGAAAACCTCTCTCAGACTATTCACCTTGTCTCAAGAGCCACCATGCTGAGTGTGTTTGAAGTAGTCCTTCCTCGCCATATAATGAGACTTTTCTAAGCCTTGGGTATTTCCTCAGGGAATGGGGGGGTCACTTAATAATTATGTGACTATCATGTGAGTGCAGCAGAAGGGGTTATTAAATTTCATTTTTTTGCACAATTTTACATACAGAAGGATACTATAAAAGAAAATTGGGAAAAAAATTTACAGATTGAATAGGAAAAGGGTGTGTTTTATTTTGTCAAAAATTCACAGATAAGGAGTTTTTTAAATAGTCCTTGAACGCACCTGATATACAAAATTTATATATAGTGACCCCCCCTCCCCCGCCCCCTCCCCGAGGGTATTTCATATGCTTGTGTTTTTGTACTTTTGAATGAAGTATGGTAATTGTTTGAAAATGATGTGCTACAAATGAGGAAAAGATGGTTAGAACATACACTAACAAAAAATCTACTCACCAAAATTGTTTTGAGAGTACCATCATGTAATGAGTAATTTGTGTGTCTGCCCACACTATCTTGAATGATCTCTTTAGAAGCTATAGGTTATTTTTTAAACATGCCGAGCTCTGCTTGTGACCAATCATTTCTGTCACAAAAAAAAAAGAGGGCATCTATGGAATGCCACATGTTGGAATTAGGGTTGCAGAGAGACACACAACTTGGAGAAGACGATGAAAGCTCAAGGCACACAATAGAGAGTGTATTACTTAGTGTGCAATGGAAAGATAGATAGCCCTAGAGTGATGGGTGTATATACTATGCACGGGGGAAAAAACCTCCTAAAGAGGGAAAAAATGCCCCGGCGGTCCTAGTGTATTCACACACATCACTACCACATGTATATGGTAACAAATCCCCCTTGGAGTGATGCGGTAAATGAGAGATGGCACATAAGTAAAGGGAAGTGCAATGCTTTAAGGACATGATCAGTCCACAAAGGGGAGTAAGCCCAAAGCTTTGCTGAAAGCTTCAATATTCTCACAAGACAATGCCTTTGTGAAAAGATCTGCAAGGTTTTCCTGTGTTGGCACATAAGCCAAGCTGATCTCTCCCGCTGAGAGCCTCTCCCTGACATAGTGGTAATTAACCTCAATGTGCTTTGTGCGAGCATGAAAAACTGGGTTCCTCGCAACTGCCAATACGCTCTGACTGTCAGTGTAGATAGTGTTGGCAATGTCTTGTCCAACACCCAAATCAGCCATAAGGCGTCTCAGCCATACACACTCAACCGTACCTATGAAGACTGAGCCATACACACTCAACCGTACCTGTGAAGACTGCCTTGTACTCAGACTCACAACTCGAAGTGGCCATAGTAGGTTGCTTCTTGCTCAACCATGATATACATGAACTGCAAAGCATGAAACAAAAACCACTTGTGGACACTCACGTGTCAAAAAAACCAGCCCAATCTGAGTCCGAAAAAGCATGTAAGCCCTTTCCTCATCAAGTACATCATGTACATCTGCATCAGTAATAGGCTGATCTGTAACATTTTCAGAAACCCCATAGGCTGTACATTTGCCTCATTGGAACTTACATTCGTATTTCCACCACTAAAAAGAGGCAACAAAGTGTCATAAATGTTCTATGAGCTTACATTACTGTCTCTAGTACATGACAGCAAGGGCTGAACAGAATCTTCCACAAACACTACATCTCGCGAAACCAAAATATGCTTTTTTTGCGGATGATATACCCTGTAACCTTTGCTTTCAGCACTATAACCAACAAAAATACATTTGACAGCCTTATTATCCAATTTTCTGCGCTGTGTTTGTGGCACCAAAGCATATGTCAAACAACTAAAAACACGCATGTGCTCAATAGAAGGCTTTCTATCATGCCATGCTTCATATGGAGTAATAGACTGCAAATCTTTCATAGGACACATGTTTAGTACATAAGTGGCACACATGATGGCCTCAAGCCAAAAAGAATGCGGCAAAGCTTGACTTTTGACCATACATCGTGCCATTTCCGCCTGGGGCGGTCACTTTTTAGAATGTGTATGATATCACGTGAGTTAACCGGAGAGGATTATTAAAAGACCAAAATGTATAAAAATGTATACATATAGAGGGGGGTGGGGGTTTTTTAAATAGGCTCACAGTGTAGGTATAGTATGTATATTGGGGTATTATTAATTACCTCTTGAACGCACGTGATATAGGGGTCTTTTGATAAGTGAATGCCCCGGGCATTTCCGTCAGTGAATTGTTTTTCCTCTCAGCAACACCATTTTGCTGAGGTGTATAAGGCATTGTACATTGGTGTTTATCCCACGACTAGCCAAAAATGCATTAAATTCATGAGACATATATTCCCCCCCTCGATCGGAACGGAGGGTGCCCATAGTACATTTCAAGACATTTTCAGCCATAGCCAGAAATTGTTTGAAGCACATACAAACTTCGGACTTCACTTTAAGCGGAAATAGCCATGCATGCCTGGAGTAATCATCAATGAAAGTCACGAAGTAGAGGTAATGGCCCAAGGATAGCAGAGTTTGCATGGGCCCACAAACATCATCATGCACAAGCTGCAACCTGTATGTGGCCCGAACTGAACCATCCTTTGGAAACTTAGAATGTTGCATCTTACCCAAAATACAACCTGCACAAACATGTTTAACATGTGCTTCAAGAGGCGGCAAAGAAGCAACCATATCAAATTTCTACAAACGCAGCAAACTGGCAAAATTCAGATGACCAAAACGTGCATGCCAAATTTTTGCATCTGAATAGCCCTTGAATCTGCAACAGAATTTGTAAATTTTTTTCCACACTTGTTATACAAAGTGAGCTTATGCAGCCCACGGCACAAAAGGCCAAATGCAACAATTTCATCACCAAAACTGAGATCATGAACTGTACATCTGTCATCCACAAATTTGATTACAAGTCCAAGTCTAGCAAGTGCGAATACAGACAAGAGATTCTTCTTGATCCCAGGTACATAAAGTGCATCAACAAGTGTGAAAGAACTACCATTAGTAGCAACAAGCACAATCTTTCCAACTCCCTGAACTGAATAAGAGGCATTGTTGGCACAAGTGACTGAATTCCCATGAGGGACAGACTCGAGAGAGGTAAACAATTCACGATGTGAGGTAATGTGCTTCGTAGCACCACTGTCAAAATACCACACATGTGAATTTGTAGCAACTGACAAGCATGCATCATGGACAACAGGATTGTAAGTGCACTCTGCGCTAAAAGCCCATTCTCCATCAACATCAACATTACAGTCTCCTTTCACAAAAGACTCAACAATGGCTGCATTTGTAGTGGAACCACCCTATTTCTTCTTAGCCTCTTTGGCCTTCAACTTAGGACACGACTTGATCAAGTGATCATTAGCTTTACAATAATGGGAACGCATCTTCTTTTTGCCCCTATCACCAGAATTTCCAGAAGAATTGCTGCCAGCAGAAGCATTAGGAACATAAATTTTGCCACTCGTAGCAGAACCATAAGAAGTGGCTGCATTACTGTTACCACCCTTTCTTTGAGAAGCAATAAAATCCTGTTCAACTGCACGCTGCCTAGTCCTGTTTTTTCTAGAAAGTGACTCTTGCAACAGTAATGTGCATAATGCATCAAACTTGACAACTTCAGGATTTCCTTGGGTCATTAGTCTCCAAGTACTAGCAAAATTCTGGTAGGAATCCTGTAAGGCATCAAGAACAATCTGCACAAAGGAACTATCTGAAATGAATTCACCTGCAGAAATAAGTTGCTCATTGATATCCTTGACACTAGCAAGGAAAGTGTCCATATCATCTTCCTCATGCATATTCTTCGACTGCAGCTCTTTACGACGCAAAGCAATTTTAGCTTCATTCCGGCTTGCATAAAGACCTGCTAGAATATCCCAAGCCTGTTTTGTAGATTTTGCTGAACGGATATGAGGAACAATGGTGCACTTCACAGAAAACACAATCAATGCACGACCGTGCGTATCCTTTACATCCCAACGAGCTTGTTGTGCCGTAGGCAAAACAACTCTAACAACAACAATCCTTGCAGCAAGATCTGCAACATCGTCAACATCACCTACATCCTCAGAACCAAGACGTACATCAATGCCCTGCACAATGTTCCAGACGCCCTTCGACACAAGAACATGTTGCATCATATAAGCCCACATTGGGTATTTGTCCCCATCCAACCTGTCCTCGTCAGCAAACATCTTGAACACATCTATGTTGTTGTTGTCAGCCATGGTAAATGCTGCACTTGATCTGAAAACTACCCTTAAATAGGAGAAGCAAAGTGAGAACAACACGTGAAATATAGCACAAACCATAGAAGACTATAAGGCACCTATTATGCAAAAAACGGCACTGACAGAAATTCTGCACAAAATGACGAAATAGCCTGTGCAGTACTGCCCATAGTGGAAATGGATGCCGAAATGAGCCCAAATCAAAAATCTGTGCAGACCTACATCTACAAGTTATCCCAAAATATTTGTCGATCTGCGAACGCTCGCCAAAGCTCACTGAAATCGAAGAAAGTGAGCAGGTGTGTACTGGAGCAGGTGGCGACTAAGCCCGGGACGACGCAACCTGTTCTGATACCAATTGTTGGAATTAGGGTTGTAGAGAGACACACACAACTTGGAGAAGATGAAGGAAGCTCAAGGTACATAATAGAGAGTGTATTACTTAGTGCAATGGCAAGATAGATAGCCCTAGAGTGATGGGCATATATACTATGCATGGGGGGAAAAACCTCCTAAAGAGGGAAAAAATGCCCCGGCGGTCCTAGTGTGTTCACACACATCACTACCACATGTATATGGTAACACCACACCTCAACCTTAGCGTTGCAAGTAGCTGGCTCTTGGTCCTTCAGGGTCATATGAAATTTTTTACATTGCAGATACTTCACTTGCTAACGTAGGTGGAGTGATATACCCCTCCATGTTTTTTCATCTTTACATCTTTCACACCCAGTGGTTTAGGTAAAAATATATGAGCCTTGACACCCCCAATGGATGGTTTAGAAGGCACATCTTTCTCTTTGCTTGATCTTTTCTTGTCCAATTAGATTTTGGCATTGCCCTTATGGAGACCTATATCTGACAAAACTAGTTCAAGGGACTCAATAGCCATCTTGCACTCAATAGACTTCTTGATTTTCCAAGAAAACTTAATGTAGAGATATACTAACTTCTCCACATTATTGAACTTGGTGGAAGTTAGGGTCTTCATTGTGTCGAGAAGGAGCCTTTCTCCACCACTTTTGGTCCATCACCTTTGCAAGCTCCATGCAAAATAGACATGGAGATTTTTCCATTGCACCCATTCCACAATTATACATACACTTCAATGTTTCAATGTTTTAAGGTCACCTAAAAGTCTCCGCTCCCATCCATAGACAACGGCTTTCCTCAATTCATTTGTTTGTCAATTATGTCAAATATAGGGGCTTGATTGAATACCAAAAACAAAGTATCATGATCCTCTTTCTTTACTTGAAAGATTTAGCCTGATGTGATGTGAAATAAAATGTATTATTTTAGTAAAAGGGCTCTAAGAAAATAAATTACTTCAAATGCACCAAGCCACCATATGTGCACTTGTGATTGAACTCTGAAGTATTAAGTTTCATTGGTAGGAAATTTTGAAAGTCCCCTATCCATATGTGTTATTGTAACTCACACTGCTTCTTCTCTTTTAGAATCTCACACTCATCTAGCTTCAAGAAAAAATGTAGCACACCACCAGTCTCTTCAAATATGACATTTTAGAATACCATTTTGGTCTGCAACATAGTAAGGTCCATGAAGATATTTTTGTGATCATCATAAGTTTTAGTTGTTCCTTGGTCTTTGTAAGTACTTTGAATGTGAAAGGGACAAACAAGGATTCCATTATGTGCATTGTTGAGCTGAAGTCTCCCTCTCCAAACACTTGATGTTGTTGGTAGCACTTTGGATTTTATTCCCTTCTTCACAAATATGGAGGAGATTGACTATTGAATAGCTGAATACCCTCCCTTTCTCACACCAAGTGAGTCAAGTGTACCTTGTATCTCTGTTGCAGGCATTTTATTTTGAGAAATAAATTGATCCATGACATCCCTTTACAAAACCTTAAACTTCTTGTCATGGATTATATCTTTTGCAAGGCTAGTTCTTATCAAAGGCTTCAACTGCTCCGTACATTGGCTGTAGGATCAATGTTTTCCTTGGTTGGATAGATATCTTGTCTACAAAGAAAGAAATACATGACTCAAAGAAATACATTGATTACTATATCTACAAAGAAAGCATAAATAAGTCATACCAATACATAAGTATGTCTACAAAAAAAGCATAAACAAGTCATACCAATACATTGATTAGTATGTCTACAAAGAAACCAATACATAACAAGATTGAGTTCCTCACCTCAATGCCTAGATTCTCTTTTACAAACCACCAGAACCAGCCTTTAAGGTTCCAAGATGGCATAGTTTCTTCTTTTACACATGGGCACCCAAGCTCGTATAGCCTCTGCACCTTTTCTCGTAGGACTTGTAATAATTCATCTGTGTGATGCAAATTGAAATATGGTTTTCTAGTCATTACAATGCGAATTAGACAGTTGTAGAATCTTCTTTCCTTGAGAATGAAGCATGCATCTATAATTTTCAGCTTGGCTAGTTAAGGCTTTGCAATATCCAAGAAACCCATTCTCTCCATCACCATCAAAAGTCAATAGACCAGTAGGATTTGTAGATGCAAGAGAGGAATTATCCTTATGATTAAGATGATAGAGGGAACCATTTGTACAAATTGCTACATGTTGTGCTCCCTCTGCTCGGAGTCTCTCTTTTCCTAGTTCTTTAGCTTCTGTATTGGTTTTGTTTTGCTTATGTAGAGGCGCATATTGTAGGTACAAGTCAATGTGTATATGATATTTAGGATGTTTGGTGGTTAGGTTTGAGTTTGTGGAGGATAGGACCACTAGTGCTTAGTGCAAGGAAGACAAGAAATTCATTGCAGCTCAGTGCTAGAGTGCCATTGCAACTAAATGAAAGAAACTCCCTCCAAGATGACAAGGTGCACTAAATGGATCTGAAAAGAGACATTCCCTCAATCATGATGGCCGTTATGGCTCTAGAGAAAGAATGCACTTGGAAGTACACTTTCTGAACGGTTGTTTGAGGAAAACTTTTCTTTTACCACACCTATTTTCTAGAGAGATAATGCCAAAAATTCCATTTTCTTAGAGGACCCTCCAAAAGACCTCCAAAATTGCAGTCAAGACTGAAGAAAATTTAAAAAATTGAAGAATGAAAGAGCTAGACTTGAACATGAGGTCGAGAAAGTGAAAAAAATGATTGAGACCGGCCCTAACAAACCCATGATCTATCAACACAGTGTATGTGTCTTCTAAGTCTCCCACTTTTACGAGGGTCTTAGTAGTTGCTCTTGGCGAATGACTCTTGTGAGTGGTCTCAAAATCATCTTCATCATCCAAGAAGCAAGCATGTTTTACTCTTCCCCTACAGTTGTAGCATCTAGCAACAATTTCTTCACCTTGACCGCCATAGACCTATACACCATGTGCATTTAAAGTCTCTCCCTCACCCTGCGCATGAATAGATTTAGTAAGAGACTATCGCTTTATCTTTATAATATCAATTATTTCTTCATTAACTCCCACTTTGTTATGCCAAGGACCTCACCCAGGGTAAATTCCACCTTATTGTTCAAAATCATCTCTTCCAAGACCTTTTTGAGATATGTTGCTGCCTCTATATCAGATTGGAGTTTGTAGGCCAAACGCTTTGCTTTGGATTTTGTTGCTTCCTAATTCTTCTCTTTAGAGGATTCTTGCATAGGCACTTCAGGGATTGGCATTTGTTGTGGAGAACATGATCTAGGACGCATTGTGTCATTTTTGCCTCCACTCCTCATGGCGCTTTTTCAAGTCCCTTCATCCCCATTCTCACGCATGTGCTTCTCTTCAACAAAGGCCTCGTTGACTTGAAATTTGACAATGTACGCACGCCACTGACAGAGAATCTACAGGTCATTCCAACTTGTTTCTAGCCGTATGCAATCTCCATCTTCATGTAAACCCTCTGTAGTCATCTTAACCTTCATAGAAGATTCTATAGCGCATGGCCATAGCTCTCCAAAACCATTAGATTCCTCTTCTCCTCCATGTCCTCAACTAGCTTCTTCATCCCACCTTTTCCAAATTTTGTCCCCAAGAGCTTACCTGTTTCACTTAAGTGAATCTTACCATCTTTAAAGAAAGCAAGCTCCTTCATCAAGGCATCTTTGAAACTTTCACAATCCCTCCTTGCATGGCCAATACAATCACACCATAAGCATTTATTTACAAAGCCTTATCTGTTTTGAGGCCTATGCCCTATGGTTGTCCCTTTTCTTCTAGCCTTGTAAGCTTTAACTTTAGCTTTTGCATTCCCTTGACAATATCATATAGAATGGACTTGTCACTCTATGGAACCACAATAATAGGATTTATGGAACTCCCAAAAACTCTTGGGGATTGAGAAGGGTTAACTATCATCTTGTCTCTTTGGGTGTTGTTGCTTGGCTAGAAATAAAATTGCATGTTCAACTTCATTCCAAGCATTCTTTAAGCCATGTTCTACATCCTTATCCTCAACAAGTACTAGCTCTAACTTGCCTTGAATCTCTCTACCTACGTCCTACAAAAAGATCTATGTCTTCTCTGAGTTTAGGGTATCGTTTACAATCCTTCAAAGTTGATCATAACTGCGCTCAAATTCCCTTAGCACTTTGGTAGGAAAAATCCCCTCTTTTGGTCGAACTACCCACTCTTAAAAAGTCCTCTTTGTTACCCTTTCACAGTCTTCCATGAAATACTCTTCTTTTCAGGATAATTTGAATGCTTTGCAAGTTGCCCCGTGCTCATTTCTAATTCCCCTTACATGCTCTCTGATCTTGAGAACCACAGCTAGCTCAAAACTTTGTACCATCTCTGCTTAGGGCACTCAATGCAACTCCATCTGCTTTACATACCCACAAAGATACTTTGTTAAATCTTTACCCTTAAATTGGTCCAATTTCTTTACCACTGATTCCATCACTTTGGTTGAGGAAAGCGCCCTTATTTCACCAGATTGTTGTTGTTTCATACACACTAGAAGGCTTGAAACATTTACATTGTGACAGGATCAAACCACACCCCATATTGCTCTTGTTTCTCCATAGCTTTAAAGATATTTTTTTTGAGACCTTCAATGAAGCTTTCGCCCTGGATTAGCGTGGATGCATCTCCTTGATTATATGCTCAATGAGCTCATTCTTGGCTCTAAAACCTCCTCTTAGATTGAAAAAAGAGGGAACCATCACTAACACGGAATTTTGAGCCATTTTGTGCTAATGTCTAGGCTATTTTTGACCATTTTAGCCCTTTTTAACCCAAAAAAGACCCTTTTTGTTAGTAGAATGCCCAAACAAGCCGGGAAAAATCCCTTTTCACTCAAATTTTATGTTGAACCTCAATTTCCCACTTGGTAAGAACTTTGGACACGTCTTTTACGTTCGTGCATGAAACTTGCTATTTTTGGCCAATATTGTCCGCATTTGAACTTTCTAGGAAAAACGAGCGTGCCACTTCAAAATAAATTTGTACATTTCCAAAGAAAATTAGGCATGATTTAGTGTGGTAAAACATGCAACGATTCCATGTCCCCGACCTCGCCTGCCCGACAAGGTATGTACACGCCTGGAACCATGGCATTCATTTTTGCATATATCACACTATGTACATTGTAGCATTTGGTTCCACACATCAAAATCATTAAGAGTGAGGTAGATATTTTTAGTTTCACATTACACTTGTGCCATAGCATGACAATGGCCCTTGCAATGCAAAATGTACACCTAAATTATGGATGGATCTTAGAGATACTCCTATTGAAGGAGAGTGGTTGTTGGTTGGTGACTTCAATATGGTAGAGAAAAGAAAGGACAAAACAAGTTCTACTAGTATGATGGTTGACTTGGAGAAGACTAAATGGCAAAGCTTATGTGAGAATTGGGCTATGATAAACTTATGGGAAGTAGGCCCATGGAACGTCAGAGCTGGTTTAACCTACACAAGTCTCCCTTATGCCCACACCGCATGATATTGCTTGCACCAAGTTGACTACATCTTGTCAATGCTAGAGATGAAGGTGGTCCCAAAAAAAAAATAAAAAATCACATGTTGGGTTTTGAACAACACATGAATCTCTCTCACACACATACTCTCATACAAAAAAATAGACAATTACTCCATAATCAGACTCAATAGAATATGAGAAAGAAAACTACAGAGTCACCAAAACATAACATAGAGAAAGATTAGACAGAGCAAAGAACACCATGGCTTAAGCTTCTCTCTCATTTTCCTACTCAGAACTCGTCCTAAATACAACAATAAGATGATAGATATAATTTCCCAACAAGATGTTATTGGCACAAAAGATCAGACTCAACAAAATCAAACTCAACAAAATCTGACCCAGCCATATTAACACCCAACAATATTCCAACTCTACAAATATCAGAATCAACATCTGACTCAATAGTACATTTGACACAATAAAAACCCAACTCATCAAAACTTTGACTCAACAGAATATGACTTAGCAAAAATCTAACTCAGCTAGAATCCGACTCATCATATAATATCCAGACAACATCACATGTCCCTACACATACAGCTCAAGAAAAATAAACGAAAGGAGCGCACCGCGAGAGGGGGGAAAAACTGTTGGTAACATGGGTACACCTATTCAAAGACCCTCTTTTTATAAACCTAACCAAGAAAGCACTCAACAAACACAATGTGTGGGACCTATTTTCTTGGAGCATTCATAGTTGATACCTTGTGGGCCTTCTTTCCTTGGAGGGACTTGACATTACTTCATGTGCTCTAACATGTGGTTTTGGCACCCATATCTGTCTATTACCTCTACAGTACTCCTGTTCTTTTAAGGTCCATTCTGATGCAATCCATCCCATGTGTTTGTCTTTCTGTGCTGATTTCCTGTCTTTAATCCAAACCAGATCATTGACTTTGACTAAATTTCGCTGAACAAACACTTGCTTGACTATCTTCAACACTTTGCCATAGTGAGACAAATTATTGATGAGGCATATGTGAATGCTTGTCCTAAAATTTAGAGTGGAGAAATTGTTAGTCTTAGGTCATACTGAGTGGGATGGGACAATATTGATTAGCTTGGAGAGTAGTTGTGATAAATCTCTTAGTCCTGTGTCAAAGGAGGCAAATTGATTCTACAACATAGGTTTTGGTGAGTTGGTATCTTAGTTTAGAGCATATAATTTGTTTCTTGAGGAACACATCCAGATTTCAAGACTCATTAAGTAGATCTTTGTGTGTGCACACACACATGAGTGTTAGCATTTGACGTGCACCCTATAATTTGAATGGCTCAAATACAAACCTAGTGTTAAGCTAAACTTGTATGCCACTTGTAACATACATAATGCATAGTGAAAAGTTGATTGTTTCTTCAATGATCATTGCGCTCTCAAAGCCTATAGTCACTTAGATCTAATGAATGAAATGTATATTTATTTTGACAACACTATTATTGCATGGTTGTGTTTTTGGTTTCTCTATAGAGCTTGGTTTACTATTATGGATTCTTGTTATAGTTGGAAATTTTGAGGTAGAAAGGTTTTAATTTGTGTATTTTATAGTAGTACTAATTCACCACATCATGTCTCTAAATGAGTAATATATATGACTTTACTAGAGTAATTGGATACATCCAGAGCAAGCTAGGATGTAGCATTCACATACAATAAAAAAAAGGATCTCAAAGTTAATGCTCCCTATCCACTAATTCACTTTCATTCAAAGTGGTTCGATCCAGATTAGCAGAGCAATTAACTCTCACACTTCTTTATGAGGAGAAAGGCTACATTGTATATCTAGTTTTAAAGTTATACCAAAGAAAAGACACACATGTATAAAAAAACAAGTACCTACATCGATGCTTTTGTGGGATAAAATGGGTATACATAATAGAAGATTCTGATATGCCATATGTATTAGCTTAACGAATCCAAACAACTTCTTATTGAATATAACTTTGCACACAACTTAGAATATTAATATGAACTCTTGACCTATAAAATAATGTCAAAACGTTGTATGTTTGGGAACATACTTGTGTGTACAATAAGCCTATTTGAGCACACAATAAAAAAGATCTAAATCTGTGCCAAAAGCTCTAAATCAAAAGCTTACAAAAATATTACTCCCGATTCCAATCTGGATTGGAAAAGGTATATAAAATGGGAGTCATGGCACATGAGCTGAATTTTTTGCCCCTTCTTTTATTTCTCTTCTTTGAGCCATGGTTGAGGAGATATGATCAAAATTGTGGACCCCAGGCTGCCCACATCATGTAGGGATAACTCATTTCAAACTACCCCTTATAGACTATAACTTTTCTTTTGAAATAAGTGTAGCTATCTTGCTATATGAACCAAGATGATTTGTATACATAATTATTCCCAATCAATAGACAAAACATATATATTATGGTAAGCACAAAATTACAATTCATTTGGTCGGCAAAGACTGAACGCCATTAACTCATCTATTAACCATTTTATATTACTCATGATATGATACGACGATAGCTTTTATGTTTACATCTTTGTTTTGTTTTGATATGATCTTTTGTGTTCTTTCTTTGTGTGTGTGAGTGCAAGAGAGAAAGAGTGGGGCTTCTTTGATTGCACTTCCTTGAAAACCCTAAACTTCATGGCATCTTATGGTATAACTCCTTTATATAGTTTTTGGATTTCTCTCACAAACTGTCACAACCAAACTCCTGTTGCTTTCCTTCCAAGACCGTAAACTTCATGACATATTTTTGGTGAACCCGGTGCAAAACTGCCAAGGTAAGAGTTTTTGGGAGTAATGGGTGATCACAACATGGTGTGCAATTTGATTTAGCCTCAATGCAAATGTTTGAAGCATTTGCCTCATTCATGCAACATCAACACGCTACCAAAAGATGTGAGGTTTCAAGAATCAAAGTTATTCAAGCCATTGATGGGAAGATGTGACAAAGTACCTTCGCTGATATGTGAAGGAAATGGAACTGCATTGAGTATCAGAAGGTGAGATGATTCGAAGCTTTGATTTGGTTGTGACTCCTGCAATTAGGGAGCATATAAGAGCAATAAGGGAAGAGCACATTAAAATTGTCCTTAAAGATGGAGTATCTTATGGAAGATTCAGAGCGAGTCACAATATTCCTCCTTCCTCACTGGCAATTCCTATTGAGGTTGCATCAAATCCTCAAGTTGCTGTAAATGGATCAAAGAATTTATACTAACACTTGTAATACTTCACCAATTTCTCTGTTCTCCTCATCCAACAACAAGAATGACACTTCACCCTCATCACTAGAGCTGGATGTAGTGCTACTTTTTGAATCTTCAGAACATTCTTCATTGGCAACTTTGGATTCATCATTCTCACTCACATCTTCTAGCACCAAAGGCTGCTTGGTAGTCATATCAAACACTGTCTTTTCACCCTTCTTGCCATACACACAAATTGTGCCCTTGCCTCAAGCTTGCACAGCACCAACAACGCTCATTGAAGGTTTTCCCAAAATGAGAGGAAAAGCTTCCAGGTCAGCTGGCATAACATGAAAATTTACTATAACCTTACGTTAAAGACTTCAACTTCCAAAATTTTAATCATCCCCAAACACTTCAATTTGACTTGGTTTGCTAGTTGATTGCTAAACCGAAAGCTCTCGCATTCCAGTCTCTCAACACATGAATGTGTGATCACACAAACTTGAGCACCTCCATCAATGTAGGCCTCTCCCATGCACACACCTTTGTGCCAAGCGCTCACCACAAGAAAAATGTCAGGTAACTCTCCCATAGACAATACTCTGACTTGTCCATGCTTTCTCTCTTTCTTTGGATTCACCAATGACTTCCATTGCCTCTTAAGTTTGGGCACCATATTCATCAATTATTTGCAACAAATATGGTTATGACATAATGCCCTTGGAGATGGTAAAATCTATCTTGGAACTAGAAGAGGAGACTGAGACGACAAAAAATAACAAAAAACTTAGATTGCAAATGAATACTAGACAAAGATTCTATTTCAAATCTTAGTGATAATGCTACCCGCCAACGCAGCGCCGACAACGCACAACTCCATAGCTCAAGGAGCTCCAAGGGAGCTCGTCTCCCTTTACAGGGTTCACGCCCTGACTCAAATACCCCAAGCTACGGATGCCTTCTGGTACATGTGGGTCAATGCTTGCCTACCACATGGGAGCTCGTGAAGCCATGAAGCTTTAGTGCTTAGAAAATCCTCCAAAAGAAACTTTACCAACTGCCTTTCTTGCCTACCTTCCCCATGCTCCTTGTAATGGCGTTGGGGTCAGATCTCCAAGCCATAAAGCCCCACCGGATCCCCGCCGTGTCGGTCCCGGGGATGGGAAAATCTCTCCGCTTTTTGACCTTTATGAGCTCGCCATCCGAGGTCATAAAAGACAGGAAAAAAATATCTGCAACCCCTTCTCAAAAAGCAATCCCAAACTTTAATCTGTGGTACCGTGCCGTCGATTTGTGCTAGCTCCACATGATATGTCCTACATTTTATAATTGTATGAGAAGTGCATTAGTAGACGTTGCCATGGGTTCATTTGCGACGAAGATGCAAAGAGAGCTTAGAGCTAGAGTTTTGTGAATGTGAGAAATGAAGTTTAAAACCTAGAAAGTCACTTATATACCCAAAGTCAATTTTTAAAAAGCACTTAATATTATTGTCAAAATAACTTGAAACTATATTTAAACAAAATCACGCGACAAAGCATTGAAAGACTCCAACATTAAAAGCTTTGTGCTCCCATATCAAAGAAATTGAACGTTTCAATCGAAAACTTGAGCAAGTTGAGAACAAAGAAGTATGCACAGAAACAAGATTCAAAACACCGTATGTATTAATGGGAGCAAAATCCCTGCCAGTTACAAGCATTTACAAAAATACATCGGGGAAACCGAACGTTTTCACATAGAAAGCTCTTCTTTTTTGGAGTGAACAACATATTCATTGATTACAAAGACATGCTTGGGCAAGGTATATTGGAGACTAAGATACTCGCAAAGGTGATTGAGGTGCCAATAATTATTCACTGTAATGTGGTGCACTACATCATTGTGGAGGCATATTTGCAGGTCAACTGATTCTCTAGCAGCAACATTAGAGTCTAGTGCCTCCCATTCTCCCATCGTCAGTTTCCATCTTCCATAGGGAAAGACCATCGACAAGCCTTGCTTTGCAATATGGTATGTGAACACCACATTTTCAGTAACTATAGAGCACTTGATTCTATCTCCCTGGTGGTTGACCACCGTAGTCTCCCATCCAACTGCAAGGAATCCGTTGATCACACTTCCCCAAGTCCACATTGTTGGTGTCATGTGATCACTTTGAAGTTGAAAGATAAACACAAACACATGAAGAGACATAAACCATGTTATCAGAACTTTGTGGGAACTATAGGTGCACTTCATGGTTGCTTACAAATCCACCTTGATTCTCTTTTTGGTTGCTGCAATCAAGGAACTATCTGGCTTAGGCCATTCCAGACTCTCCAAGGTTGGCAAGTGAACCAGAGAAAGATCACTATACCCATTTATCCTATGTGTGACATAAGTATGATTATATAAAAAATGTCACATGGGGCAAGCTCAAAGGATCGACAACCAACATAGAGAAACTTGCCAAGATCAGTGTGGATGGCCTCAAAGTTCCTGTGAAGGACTCTATTGGCTCCCACTCTACAAAATTGGATGGAAAAACATGTATATAGCTAAAACTCATGTAAAAAAATTTCACGAAAATTTAAGAAAATTTCAGCTTTTAGCTCAGTGTGCCTCTTGGATTCTTTTGGATGCAGCTTTTGCCCTCACCTTGCCTTCTCTACGTGTAGTCATAGCGGGACAACTCTTTGTTCGTATCAACTTTTCATGTAGCAGTATGTAGATTCAATTTAGGTCATGTTCACATTCCTCACCATCCATTTTTCAATATTTTTCTCAAACTTTAAAGTGCCTCAATTGGAGTTGTGATCTTCAAGTTACGAATAGTTCTCTGCATGGTTATGGCTATGGTAGCCTAGTGGTGTTTTGTGTGCAAAAGAGCAGAGAAGGCCATGGAGACCTAGAAAATTTCATTCTCCTCGGATTTGAATGACTCAAATGTTAGGAAATGGAGGCGTACCTAAGTAGAGACTAAAGTGGTTTACTTAATGGAGAGAGATATTTTCCACACACAAGAGAGATAATAGAGTAGAGAGAGAGAGAGAGAGAGGAAACATGATATACATGGTTCTCCCAATGTGGGCTATGTCCATGGGAAAGAAAACACTCAATGGGTTTTCACTTCAATCTTGAAATAGTTACAAAGGGATTATACCCTTGATGGAACTCCCACCTTGCTTCAATCTCACCACCTCCCACATCTTGCTTCGTGAACTTCACAATGCATTTTGTGTGTAGAAGAGGCCTCCTTTTATAGGCCAAAAGGGGTTCCCTCTCTCATGAGAGACACACATTTGTGTAGCCATCCTTGTGTAGACAAGTTCATCTTGAACTCTCCAATGCGCCTATGGGTGGCCGAAACAAGTCCACCAAATTTTTTTCCATGTGCCCATGTGCAACCATAGCCGTCCACATGAAACTTTGCTATCGGCCATTAAATTTAGCTGCTAGTCAAAGGCTTCCAACCACCATCCAACCGACCAATTTTTTTTCGATCACTTTTTGACTGTCATCCATTCATAATATTCCGATGAAATCTCTCGATTGGGCATGAACATTTCGTTTTTGATGAGTGATTTTTCTTACAAATGATGGATTCTCCTCATAAAAAGTTCTTAAAAAATGTTCGTTTTTGAGACCAAAACTTACAAGGGGTGAATTAATCTCCATACGTAACAATCTCCCACTTGAAGACCCACTTGAAGACTGACCTCCATACCAAACCTATGACTAGTTTCCATCCTGGATTCTTATCCTTGAATGCCAATTGAAGATGAGAAAAAGCTCAACTTCTCCTTGTAAACCACCTTTGTTAACATGGCCGTAGGACTCACTTGTGTGCACCTTTCCTAGATTTAGTTGTCCCTCTTCCAAAAGAGTACGTAGGAAGTGATATCTCACCTCAATGTCATTTGTCCTTGATTGAAAATACAAATTTTCCTCCTCCAAGTCACTATGAGGGAATGCCGTATTTACATCCATTTGCTCAAAATTTAAGTCATGAGTAGCCAAAAGGCTTAGGACAAGCCTAATTGAATTCATTCTTACAACATAAGAAAATACACCATTGAAGTCAATACCTTTATTTTGAGAAAACCCTTTTACCACAAGACTGTACTTGTACCTTTTCTTCCCACCTTCTTCTTCCTTTAGCTTGTACACCCATTTTTTTTGTAGTACCCACTTACCTTTAGGAAACTCAACCAACTCCCATGTTTGGATGTAATGTAATGAGTCCATATCCACTTGCATGCCTTTCATATATTCGTCTTTGGATTCGTGTTGCATAGATTCTTTGTATGATTCTAGCTCCCAGAATGTGAGACCAATAGATGGTTGAAGGAAGGAATAAACCTTTTTGGATGTCTATTTTCTCTCGTAGATCTTCGGGGTGTATTTTGAGGCTGCTCATCTAGTTGATGTTGTTGCACATTGTCACTTGGTGCCCTCCTTGAGATTCACCATCCTCAAGCTCCATGTCCTCATCACTTTTAACTTTCAGTTGTTTTCTTTCCAAGTAATATTTAGACATATTTTTTTCATTCAAAATTAAATCTCTACTCCTAAAGAGTGTACCATCTTGAAGATTCCACACGCGATACCCAAAGTCCGCTTCTCCACAGTTAATGAAGAAACATTTTTTGGAGTTTGCATCTAGCTTTGACCTTGTGCTTCTATTTGTGTGCATAAAATACTCACTCTAAGCACTTTAAGGAATGCATAATTCACCGGTTTCTTATGCAAATCCCCCATCTAGTGCCTTTGAGGGTGATGAGTTGATCAAGTACACATGCGTACTTATTGCCCTTGCCCAAAGCTCATGCAATAGGCATGCATGTAGCCGCATGCTTCGTGGTCACTCCATGATTTCCATGTTCATCCTTTCCAAAATTCCATTTTATTAAGGTGTCCTTGAGATTTTCCTTTGCCTCCAAATGCCATTGCTAGCACAGAATCTTTTGGAAGCTTGGCTGAAATATTTGCCTCCATTGTCGGATCTCCACAAAATCCTTCCCACCTTTGTATTGTGGAAAAAACATTGTATTTATTCTTCATTGCATAAACCCATGTTTTCTTAGTTGAATCATCTATGAATGTTACATAGTACAATGAGCCACCAAGGGATGGTGTACTTGCAAGACCCCAAACATTAGAATAAACCAATTCAAGTCTTTTATTTTTTCTTTCATTTCGTACTTTTTGAAATTTTACACTTTTTTGTTTACCGTAAACACAATCTTCACAAAACTCTAAGTCCACTTCTTTCAAACCTAGTAGAATCTTCTTCAATTGAAGGATTTGCATTCATTTCACACTCATATACCCAAGGCAATAGTTCCACACAACATTGTTTACTTTTGTAGCTATTGCACAAGTTGAAGATTGCATGCTGATAGTATACAAGTAGAGTGTACCAACCTTTTCTCCTTTGGCAACCACCAAAGATCCCTTTGTATCTTCCAGTGTTTCTTTCCCAATGCAATGTTGTGGCCTTCATCATCTAATTGTCCTATATAAATAATTTTTTTGTGAAGAGAGAGAATATGGCTAATATATTTAAGACACAAAATATACCTTTGCCGACAATTTCACAAGCTTCATCTTCTCCCAAGTATACATACACAAAATTACCTTTAGTGTAATATTAGAAATACTGCTTGTGCGGTGTCGCATGGAATGAAGCCCTAAAGTCTACTATCCAAGAATTAGACACATTGTCTAGTGAACAAATTAGAGCGTCTTGCCACATTGATTAGAAATCCTTCTTGATGTGGCCCTTCTTTCCACAAATCCAACATTCAAGAATTGACTTTGTGCATAACTTGCTCCATCTTGAGTGATCATGACCCTTGTGATTTTTAAACCTCTCCGATCTTCCCCTCATTTTTACTAACAATGTAGCACTTGAGGATTGACCTATCCTTCTCCTTTGCATTTCTTTGCTTAGGAGAACCCCCACACCATCATCAAAATTAAGAGTCTTTGTGTCAAAGAAAGAATTGTCCCAACTATTAAGTAGAGATGATAGTATAAGGAGAGCTTGCACTTCATCATCAAAATTGACCTTCACGAATTGAAGTTGACTTATGTTGGTGTTAAAGTAGTTTAGGTGTTCTGCAACTAAACCACTCTCTGCAATTTTTAGATAAAAAAAGTGCTTCATGAGAAATACCTTATTGGATGCCAATAGTTTCTTGTAGAGGCAGTCAAGTGACTTCATCACGTCCTATGTAGTCTTCATCTTTGAAACACCACTGACACCAAGCATAGTCGGATTGTTCCTAATGCCTTTTGATCAAGTCCAATCCATGATTCATCTACCATCATTGCAGGCTTCTTTGCAAGACCTCCTAGTGGAAAACAAGTGTCCTACTAGAGATAATCTTAAATTTGCATCTTCTAGTGCTGGTAGTTTTTGTTGTTGAACTTCTCAATACTAAGCTTACCTTCCTCCGCCATTAGTCCCCATTAATTAAATAAATCTTTTTCTTAAGATACTTTAGCTACAAGTAGACCTTGTTATGATACCAATTGCTAGGAAATAGAGGCATTCCTAAATACAAACTAAAGTGGTTTACTTAATGGAGAGAGATAATTTTCACACACATGAGAGATAATAGAGTAGAGAGAGATATAGAGGGGACACATGATATAGGTGGTTCACCCAATGTGGGCTATGGCCATGAGAAAGCAGCCACTCAATGGATTTTCACTTCAATCTTGAAGTAGGTTGCAAAGGGATTATACCCTTAATGAGACTCCCGCCTTGCTTCATGGCAGAGACGGATGAGGTTTTGGCCAAGACAGTGGCGCCCGCGGGAGGAGGAGGTGGCACACTGGCCAGCAACCAATGTGAAATGATGATGTGGCAGGAAGCTAGTCCCGCAGCCCAATTGGGGTCCAAGTTTTTGGAACAAGAAAGGAGAACAATAGCGACCTCGCTATTGCCTCCCCCTTGCATGAAAGAGGACGGTCTTGCGGCAGTGAAGTGAACCAGAGAGCAGGCCCAAAGGTAGCCGGGAGATTAGGTGGCAAAGGGAGGGGTTCCCACAGCAGGACGGTAAGCATATATATATATATATATATATATATATATATATATATATATATATATATATATATATATATATATATATATATATATATATAGAGAGAGAGAGAGAGAGAGAGAGAGAGAGAGAGAGAGCTCGAGGACAAATGAAGGGGCAAGAGGCCACCCGCCATCCCAAGGCCGTCCGGGCAAAGCAAAGGCCAAGGCTGGGCAGGTAAGGGCGTGAATCAAAAGGGGAGACCAAAGGAGCAAGGTGGAAGCCAGACCAAGGCAAAGGAGGAGAGAGAAAACAAGAGAGAAGAAGGCAAGTGTGAGTCGGAAAAAGAGGACCAAAATTGGGCCAAAGAGGCAGTGCAAGGAGAAAAAATAAAAAAATAAAAAATGAAGAGAAGCCAAGGGGCAATAGCAACGTCGCTATTGCACCCCCCCAAGTACAAAGAGAGAAAGAGAGAGCAGAAGGAAAAAGAAAAGAGGCTACCCCTTCCAAAAAATGCCAAATCAAAGTGCTAGATGGACCAATTAAAATGTAAATTCCAAAATTAAAGGCCCCTCCTATAAAGATCAAATTTTAGTCAAATTGGGGGATTTTTTCCTCGCCTTTTTTGTGCCGTTTGAACCTTGCAAAGTGGAGTTCTCTGACAAGCTAGCCCCTTTGTAACGTTTTCTTGAAAAAAGCCATAGTGATGGTAGTGAAGGCCAGTTTACATGCCTTTTGAAATGAAATCAAACCATTGTTGCCCCATCATACTGTTGTTTCCCCTTCCCCCCTTCTCTTTCTCCTGCTCTAGTGTTTCTCCCCAATGCCGGTTGTGTGGAAGTGTGTGCCCCCCCGGACCGACAGTATTTTATGTTAGAGAGTGAGATTGAGCGGTTGTGAGTGTGTGTAAGGGTGGAGACAGATCATGGAAGTAGGTGTGCATTGTGTGGTGGATTTGTGGAGTGTGTGAGTAGTGGAAATTGGGCAAGCGGTGCTCTGCTAGTGTAAAATGTATTTTTGAAGGTGTAAGTCACCTACAGACAACATCACAAAGCCTTTAAGCACAGTTCAAATGGAGACTTATATTAAATCAAATCTTATTGAAAATGATTCATCTCCTTGGAATAGAACTTTAAAAGAGCTTGAAGAAAATGAGGCAACAACAAGTGCATATCAAAAAGAGTAGAGAATGCCACCAAAGACAAAAGATAAGAAGAATGGGGTTGCAGAAAACACTAGGAAGCAATAGGAAGTCCAAAGTTATAGACATTGCCAGCTAAATCACCCAATGAAAGTCAAATTGGAAATCAAAGTCTCAAATCACCCTCCGTAGAGACACGGTTACATCGAGATGAAACCATGGCAAAAGCAGGAGAGAGACCTTCAATAGAGCCAACAATGAGAATAGCTATAGTTCTCAACAGTACAAAAGGAGAAAGTGTCAGATGCCATGCTCTACTAGATAAAGAAGAAAAGTGCAAAATGGTTGCAGACAACATTGAGAGAATTCTCAAGATTATTGAGAGCAAGCCAGGTAATAGGGAAATCATGGGTAAGGCTACAAGTCAAAAAGATATGGTTGCTACCCTTAGCATCCAAATTCATGAAGAACAGGTAAAGTTTTAGGTGAAGCCTTCAAAGGAAATGCTTGCAGATGTCATCATTGGACATCAATGGCTAGACCAACACAAGTCCTACAAAGAAGATATAATGCTATTACTTTCTTTTCCAAGAGGTAGCCAACAACATTTACAGGTACCGTTAATGCTAGATTTTAGAGTTGCAAAAGGCACAAGAATCAAAGACAAAGCTAAAGCTAAAGTGGACCCTCCATGGATTAGCAAAGAAGATGTGACATCGTATGCCTCTACATCAAAGAACCCTCATGGATCAACTTCTTCAAGCAAGTCAAGATTTCAAAGCTTCAAGTCAATTTCTAACCCAATTGAAACCTCTAAGGAGACACCCAGAAAAGCAAATATATATCATCCAAAGTGTTAGTGGCTGGACACACCCAACGGAGGATGATTTCCTGGTGGGATACTAATTTCCTTTGTAATTATTCCTTAATTAAGAAGAAACCGTCATTTCACCTTTGTAAATAGTGGGGCTTGCAGAAGCTTCCAAATTGTATTCCATTTTTGACATTTAGACTTAGTAAATGGTCAAATTGGAACATTAGGGTTTGAGATTGTAAGGTATTTATACCACTTTTGACCTTAATGCAAGGAACTTTGTTATTTTTATAAGTTTTGTTTGTGTGAGTTGAGCGTACTCTGTGTACGAGAGAGAGTGAGAGATTTATCTTGACGCTATGCGCGCACTGGTGGTCGGAAACAAGTGTGGAGAAGTGCAGCGTGTTGCCCCGAAGAGAGCTACACGCCAACATCTACATTTTAGGTGTACGCCCCGGCTTTGCGAGCTCGACTCACAAGCTATATCTGGTGATTCGGTGAGGATACGTTATCCGTTTTTGTATTTCAGCATATCCACACATTCGCAATGAGTAGAGCTACACATTAGGCACTTTAGTTTTCGAAAACAACGACCTGTAAAATTCGAACAGACATCCTACGTGATTTTTCACCGGGTGTTTAGGGTTGGAGTTTTGGCTCATGGACCATAGAACTTCGAGAACGTTTGATGGGTATTTGGCTCTTGAAAGCGTTGTAGGAAATCTCCTCTTGTGTACTCTTGAAGGTTGTAGCTTAGACATTGGGTAGAGATGTCTGTAGGAAGTAGTCAATAGTCAGTCGAGCGTAGGTTGAGAGCCTATGCTTGCTTCCACGCGCCTGCGGGTCGAGCTTCATCCTTAGTTGACAAATCTTGTTAGGTGAGTTCACGCTGTGCTGATGTCCCACGCGGCGTATCGGCCAACATTGGCGTCACTGCCGGGGAGAAAAACCCTAGGTAGGTGACCAAGATTAGTCCTTGAGGATAGGGATTCTCTGGCTGGCCAGAGTCTTGTTTTACATTTAGATAGGATCAGAGGGTGGGGAACTCTCTAGGTCTTAGGAGGAGTCTAGGGAGCAAGTGTCTGGCCTAGATCCTTCGACTTAGGTAGTTTTAGGTATTAGTTAAGTTGTGGTGTAGAGAGTAGGAGTTGGAGTGGTAGAGGCGCTGAAAGGATAGCTTGAGAGTCCGGAGAGGCCAGGAAGCAACCGAGACACCAAAATCACCATCTCACATGATGAGTAGGAGTAGGGTAAGTAGGACATCATGATTTATGATCTCGAGCACTTCATGCATGTTATATTTGCTGTTAGGCTCATCAAAGAGCTGCAAAAGATGGAAAAGAGTGTTTAGAAGATGAATTGAAGTTCAAAAGTTTCTGTGAGTATTTTTGAGAGAGCTGCAGAGCATAGGGAGTACTTCTGACAGAAAAAAGTTAAATTTTAAGACAGTAGACATCCTACGTGTAGGATGTCTACAGGGTGTTCTGGTGAGAATTTTGAAAATCTGAGTTGACCAGTGCGTTTAGAAGATAGCAATTACCCTATTTTCACCTGGAAAGTGGAAGTTTGACCATATCTTGATAGGATAAGGTCAAAAGAAAGCAAATTGCCAAACATCCTACCCAAATTGTGCCAAGGCATTATTTTAAGACCAGAACCATAGGATGGATTTATGAGCATGATCTACATGATTTATTGAGATGGATTTTAAGACCAGAACCATAGGATGGATTTATGAGCATGATCTACATGATTTATTGAGTGCATGATAAAGGTTTCATTTCAATTTGGAGAGAAAATTGGGTTTTAAGTAGACTTTAGCATTTTTGATTGAAAAAAGGCTAGGATAGCTAAAATTGGGGTCTTTTGAAATCCAAAGTAAAATCTAAGCATAGCATTGGGTTGTTGACATCAAGGGGAAGTTGTGGCTCAAGTTTGGGGTCAAACAGATCACTTAGACATCTCACATGTAGGATGTGTTCACAGTGATTTAGCACTCCAAATCCAATTGTGAGCATACCAGAGTGATCAGCACCTTAAGACGAGTTTGTGGTTTACATTTGGAGCAATTTTGAGCAGTTAGACATGCTGCGTGTAGGATGTCTACTACATGATATTGAAGTCAAAATCTGACTGTAGGCATAGCAGGGTGTTGTATAGCCCGAGGCAAGTCTCCTAGTCAATTTTGGTCCAAATTGGAGTTGATTTGACTGGTCATACCAACCTCAGGCTGCTGGAACAGATTTTTGATCACTTGACCAGCTTATAGGTGTCCAAATCAAAAAGAGAGAATAGCTGTGGACTTAGCACATCAAGGTGAATCTGTAGTGCAAATTTCATCCAAAATAGAGTAAGTAGACATCCTCTGCGAAGCATGTCTACAGGGGCTAATTGAAGTCAAAATCTAACTGTGGACATAGAGTGATGTTCCAATTGACTTAAGAGTTTCAGAACTTCTTTCGGAAGTGAAATTGGACCTTGTTTGACCTTTTGATGGAGCAAAGACGGAATTAAGACTTTCTCGCTAAACTGACAAACATTCGAGTAAAGTACAGTTCTAGATTAGCAAACCTAATCAAGAACATCCGAAGTGTATAAAGTACATTAGTGGTTGAGGTTAACCCTCCAGTTACACCAATCATTACTCAGACCATCTCTAGCGGTTAAATACTTTGATTTGATTGCCGAAATTAAATGCTTGTGTACAGGTATATTCAGCGGCAAGGCAAGAAGTTGTGCGGAAACTGATCCCTTGCCAGGTGAGTGGTTGGATTTGTGATAAATTGCATTGCTAAGTTTGATGAATTTAAGATCAAGAAGACACATTCCTAGAGACCAAAAAGTGGCAGGTGATCAGGGTAGCTTAGTGTCCACTGAGGAGAGTGTAACTTAGGCAAGGCTAGATCCATTAGCACCAATCATTTAGGAGGGTAGTGATACTGACACTTCATCAGATAAGTCCTTCATGATGGGTAGTCAACAGCCAAGAGGTTTCTCCGGTGAAGGACCAATGCTAGGAGGAAGTACCTCCCAAAACCCTTTGAACGATGCCAAGTTCACTATAATCTTCTCAGAAGGAACAAACTCTAGGGGAGCTCTAGTTTATTCTGACTATCGGGGACGCAAGAGTATTTTTATAGAAGAAAGACCTTCTCAGAGACTGGAGATAATTCAAGTCTATGATGATGGAGATAGATTCCGAGACGAAAAGGGGAACCATTATTTGATAATTAGTAACCCTGAGGATTACAACACATATGGAGATAATGTGGCAAAAGGAGAAATGGTCTCAGAGGCTCAAGAGCCACCTCCAAAAATCGATCGACCTAGAGCTCTTTTTATGAATGATAAAAAAACAACCAAGAACTCTACCTATAATGAGAATGTGGAAATTTACAAGCATGTGAGCGAGGGAGTAGTCTCTTATTTTCGATGCAAGAACCCTACCCAAATGAATTAAGAAAAGACAAGGTTCTTTACTTATTCTCTTATGAAATTGCTATGGGGAAGGATATCATTTTTGTTGATAGGTACGGGCGAGAATACAAACCTATTCTCCCAGAGGAGGTTGAAAAGGAAACAGTTCCAGAAACATCAACATATGCCCCCAAAGAAGTACCAAGGTCCACCTATACCCCTAGCAAGTCAACAAACCCATTTTCAAAAGAGTACGACGCAAGATCACATTCTAACCGACAACAGACGTTCAACTACCAGAATCAACAAGCAACCCAACCATCATTGCAGGCATGGCTTCAACAAAGTGCGACATTAGAACAAGACCAAAACAGAGATGGTTATCCAGCCGCACGAGGGCTAAGAGATTTACAAGAACCACCACTCTATTCAGAGTATTAAGGCGAGAGTAAGCCAAAAACTCAAGAGTCGACACATCCTGGAATACAACCCATAGAACGAGTTTGAAGAGATGAACCACCTCTTACAAGAACCATCAGAAATTATGGGTTAGGGGCACCTCTAGGAGAGGAACGCTCCCACTACCGAAGGCCACAGGAGGTATATCGAGTAGGACGAGCAGAACCAATGATGAGATTTGTAGACCATCGTAGAAGTAGACCTTCTCAGGTGCAAAAATGGTTAAACAAGAAATACACGGGAAACAGAGATCGTAGGGATCATGTAGCAGCCTTTGTGCGTGTAATTAGAGCTGAAGAAGTGCTGGACTTTCCTACTCAATTCGCAGGTTTGGACTTACCCTAGAAGAGGATGCCGCTACTTGGTTTGACTCTATAGAGCGTAGAGACTTTGAGTCGATGGAGGAGGTGTTTGACGAGTTTATTGAGGAATTCTCACAAAGGGGGATAGCTCATAATACAGTCTCACAAATCCATAAATTCAAACAGAAAGAAAGGGAATTTGTGTGAAAGGAAGCCCTAAGACTAAAAAGATATGTGAAGTTCTCCCCTGTGAAAGAAATGCCAACTCAGTCCAGACTTATGCTTATATTTATTCAAGGACT